>NW_018393117.1:30956-33589 GCF_900095145.1 Mus pahari
AAAAGAAAGAAATGTTATTTGGAGGGTAAAAAAAAGAAAAACTCACTTAAAGAAATACCGGAGAACACTGTTGAAGAGGTTCTGTTCAAAGAGGATGCACAAAAATCACTCAAGGAACAGGAGAACACTGCTAAACAGGTAGAAGAAACACAAAAAAATCCCTTTAAAAATTACAGGAAAACACAACCAAACAGGCGATGGAATTGAACAAAACCATCTACGATCTGAAAATGTAAGTAGAAACAATAAAATAAACCCAAAAGGAGATAAGTCTGGAGATAGAAACCGTAGGAAAGGAATAAGAAAACATAGATGTGAGCATCAGCAACAGAATACAAGAGATGGAAGAGAAAATCTCCAGTACAGAAGATTCCACAGGGAACATGGACACAACATCAAAGAAAATGCAAAATGCAAAAACATCCTAACTCAAAACATTCAAGAAATACGGGACACCATGAGAGACCAAAACTATGGATAATAGGAGTAAATGAGAATGAAGATTTTCAACTTAAAGGGCCTGCAAATATCTTTAACAAAATTATAGAAGAAAACTTCCCATAACTAAAGAAAGAGATGCCCATGAACATACAAGAAGCCTACAGAACTCCAAGTAGACTGGTCCAGAAAAGAAATTCCTCCTGACACATAATAATCAGAACAATAAATATAATACATAAAGACAGAATATTAAAAGCAGTAAGGGAAAGAGGTCATGTAACATATAAAGGCAGGCCTATTAGAATTACTCCAACGTCTTACCAGAGACTATGAAAGCCAGAAGATCCTGAACAAATGTTATACAGACACTAATAGAACACAAAAACCAGCCCAGGCTACTATACCCAGCAAAACTCTCAATTACCTTAGATGGAGAAACCAAGATATTCCACGACAAAACCAAATTCACAAAACCAAATTCACGATACCGATCCACAAATCCAGCCCTTCAACGGATAATAAATGGAAAACTCCAACACAAGGAGAGAAATGACACATTAGAAAAATCAAGGAAATAATCCTCCAACAAACCTAAAAGAAGATAGTGAGAAGAGAATCCCAACTCTAACAACAAAAATAACAGGAAGCAGCAATTACTTTTCCTTAATATCTCTTAATATCAGTGGACTCAATTCTGCAATAAAAAGACATAGACTAACAGACTGGCTACATAAAGAGGACCCAACATTTTGCTGCATAAATGAACTCACCTCACGGACAAAGACAGACACTACCTCAGAGTAAAAGCTGGAAAACAATTTTCAAAGCAAATGGTCCAAAGAAACAAGCTGGAGTAGCCATTCTAAGATCGAATAAAATCGACTTTCAACCCAAACTATTCAAAGAAGACAAGGAGGGGCACTTCATACTCATCAAAGATAAATCTTCCTAGACAAAAACTCAATTCTGAATATCTATGCTCCAAATGCAAAGACATCCACATTCATTAAACAAACTTTAGTAAAGCTCAAAGAACACATTGCACCACACACAGTAATACTGGGAGACTTTAACACTCCACTCTCATCAATGGACAGCTCCTGGAAACAGAAAAAAAATATAAAGACATAAAAAAAACTAACAGAAGTTATGAAACAAATGGATTTAACAGAGATCTACAGAACATTTTACCCTAAAACAAAAAGATAGACTTCATCTCAACAACTCATGGTACCTTCTCCAAAATTGACCATATAATTGGTCACAAAACAGGCCTCAGCAGATAAAAGAAGACAGAAATTATCCAATGCACCCAATTAGATTAACATGGACTAAGGCTGATCTTTAATTAAAACATAAATAATAGAATTGCCAACATTGACATGGAAGCTGAACAACACAATGCTCAATGATACCTTGGTCAACGAAGAAATAAATAACAAAATCAAAGACTTTTTAGAGTTTAATGAAAATGAAGCCACAACATACTCAAACTGGTGGGATATAATAAAAGCAGGCCTAAGAAGAAAACTCATAACTCTGAGTACCACCAAAAAGAAATTAGAGAGAGCACACACTAGCAGTTGGTCAGCACACCTAAAAGCTCTAGAACAAAAGGAAGGAAATTCACCCAAGAGGAGTAGAAGGCAAGAAATAATCAAACTTAGGGCTGAAATCAATCAAGTGGAAACAAAAAGAACTAAACAAAGAATCAACCAAACCAGCAGCTGGTAATTTAAGAAAATCAACAAGATAGATAAACTCTTAGCCAGACTAACTAGAGGGCACCGAGACATTACCCTAATTAATAAAATCAGAAATGAAAAAGGAGACATGCAACAGATCCTGAGGAAATCCAAAAGATCATCAGGTCCTACTACAAAAGGCTATACTCAACAAAACTGGAAAACCTGGATAAAATGGACAACTTCCTAGACAGATACCAGGTACCAAAGTTAAATCATGATCAAATTAACGATCTTAACAGTCCCATTTCTCCTAAGGAAATAGAAGCAGTCATTAATAGTCTCCCAACCAAAAAAAGCCCAGGACCAGATGGGTTTAGTGCAGACTTCTTTCAGACCTTCAAAGAAGACCTAATTCCAACTCTCCTCAAACTATTCCACAAAATGGAAACAGAAGGTACTCTACCCAATTCATTTTATGAAGTCACAATTACTCTGATACCTAAA
>NW_018393117.1:33744-34828 GCF_900095145.1 Mus pahari
ATGCAAAAATACTCAATAAAATCCTCGCAAACCAAATCCAAGAACACATCAGAATGACCATCCATCATGATGAAGTAGGCTTCATCCCAGGGATGCAGGGATGGTTTAATAAAAGGAAATCCATCAAAGTAACCCACTATATCAACAAACTCAAGGACAAAAACCACATGATCATCTTGTTAGATGCTGAGAAGGCATTTGACAAAATCCAACACCTCTTCATGATAAAAGTCTTGGAAAGATCAGGAATTAAAGGCCCATACCTAAACATAATAAAAGCAATATACAGGANACCAGTAGCCACCATCAAAGTAAATGGAGAGAAGCTGGAGGCAATCCCACTAAAATCAGGCACTAGACAAGGCTGCCCACTTTCTCCCTACCTATTCAATATAGTACTTGAAGTCCTAGCGAGAGCAATTCGAAAACTAAAGGAGAACAAGGGGATCCAAATTGTAAAGGAAGAAGTCAAAATATCACTATTTGCAGATGATATGATTGTATATATAAGTGACCTTAAAAAGTCCACCAGAGAACTCCTAAACCTGATAAACAGCTTCAGTGCAGTAGCTGGATATAAAATTAACTGAAACAAATCAATGACCTTTTTCTACACAATGGATAAACAGGCTGAGAAAGAAATTAGGGAAACAACACCCTTCACAGTAGTCACAAATAATATGAAATACCTTGGTGTGACTTTAGATAAGGAGGTGAAGATCTGTATGACAAAAACTTCAAGTCTCTGAAGAAAGAAACTGAAGAAGATCTCAAAAGATGGAAAGCTCTCCCATGCTTATGGATCTGCAGGAGTAATATAGTAAAAATGGCTATCCTGCCAAAAGCAATCTACAGATTCAATGCAATCCCCATCATTCCAACTCAATTCTTCCCTAAATTAGAAAGGGCAATTTGCAAATTCATCTGGAATAATAAAAAACCTAGGATAGCAAAAACTATACTCAACAATAAAAGAACCTCTGGGGGAATCACCATGCCTGACCTCAAGCTGTACTACAGAGCATTTGTGATAAAAACTGCATGGTACCGGTACAGTGACAGACAGGTAGATCAATGGAACAGA
>NW_018393117.1:37033-38675 GCF_900095145.1 Mus pahari
CTGAAAGGACACTGATATAGCTATCTCTGTGAGGCTATGCCAAAGCCTGACAAATACAGAAGATGATGCTCACAGTCAGCTATAGGATGGAACACAGAGACCCCAATGGAGAAGCTAGAGAAATTACCCAAGGAACTGAAGGGTCTGCATCCCTATAGGTGGAACAACAATATCAACTAATCAGTACTCCCAGAGCTCGTGTCTCTAGCTGCATATATAGCAGAAGATGGCCTAGTCAGCCATCGTTGGGAAAAGATGCCCCTTGGTCTTGCGATCTTTATATGCCTCATATAGGGGAACTCCAGGGTCAATAAGTTGGAGTGGGTGGACAGGGGACCAGGGTGGGGGAGGGTATAGAGGACATTCGGGATAGAATCTGAAATGTAAATGAAGAACATATCTAATAAAATAAGTTAAAATAAGAAATGTAAATGAAGAAAATATCTAATAAAATAATTTTCTTTAAAAAAATAAAATAAATAGAAAATCACTTGCTAATGAAAATTTAGTTTTCTCCAAAATAATCTCACTAGGAAAATGAAGCACTCTTACAAGTAAGTCCCATGCCTACCCCACAGTAGACTGTTAACTCAAAACATTCACAATGGAAGTTTTATAGGTAGTTTGTGTCTATGTTATGGCTTCTGATTTTATGTTTTTAAGAGATTCCTGTATAAGCAAATGTGTGTGTTTCTCTGTTTGTATTTGTTGTGATTTTTCTCTGGTTCCTTTTCTTCTGTTTTGTCCTATTCTAGTTTATTTGTTTTTATTTTATCCTAGTGCTGGTTGATGAAGGAGATGTGGGAAGGAACTGAGAGGATCAGGGCGAGGGGAAGCCCTGACCAGAATATATTGTATAAAAATATCTATTTTCAATAAAAGAGAAAAAAAAACACTTACAGAGATGGGGCACAGTGATAAACATTTTAACTGCAGAGTAGGAATGGCAGAGACAGAAGAATACTATCTTGGCCTGTTGGTAAGTCCTAGATTACACTGAGAGACAATTTCAAAATATAATGTGAAGAGCANATAAAACAACAGCCAATGCCAGGAGCTATCTAGGAGAAGCTAAAACCCAGCAAGCGTTCTTCCTGAGATGGTTCCGCCATAGACTATGAAGCTTTGATGGATTTGCAANCTTTAGGCAAGGCCAAGGAAATTACTTTTCAGGAAAGATTCCTGCTATTAATATGCCTTATGTTATTACATGTATAACAATCACTAGGTATCGACCCACTCTTTGGAGCAGATTTCTGCAAACCTACAAATGTGTACTATCTCCTAGTGATACTATAAAGAAAAATAAAGATTCTCCAGAACTCCTGATATGATTCAAATAATTTTAAGAAGAAAGTTTTAGAGATGGTCATAGTTGCCTTGCTATAAAGATGTAATGAAGTGAGAATCAAGAATAGAATGTGCTCACCCCTCATAAGAATAAGTAATGGCTGCATAACAAAAAATACAATGAGTTTTCATATTTACACTAAAATGAAAAATAGACTTGGGACTAATTTGTGTTCAAGGAAAAATACTTTGGTCCAAGGATAAAGTTGCTGGTGTGCACTATAATAAGAAAAAGCCATGAAAAAAACTGTTGCTTTTAACTTATAATGAGGATATTACAATGAACCACTGA
>NW_018393118.1:0-4241 GCF_900095145.1 Mus pahari
CAATTCACTTCCTTCAGTTCTCAGAAATGCTTTTGAATAATTCATTAATCACTCCCCTCATTTGCTGAGTTCTTGCTTCTGTACCTCTTACATATTGGATTTCCACTTCCCAGCACACACCACTATTATATCTTGATATAATTTTTCAGGTTGTCTGTATGTATATTTAAAATCAGCAACATCACACTTGAGTAGTTTTGCATCTTGGATTAACATAAATTAAGCATTCTTTCAAGACCTTAAAAATTTTCCCTAAGTCTCATTTCTGTTTGTAAGACCTATTAAGGCTCTTGTGTAATGTCTACGCTACTCTTTAGTGAACAGCTGACGATGCCATTCTTAATTTTAAGTGTGTATTTTGTAGCTGCTAGGATCATGTTAGGTTCTCTTATGTCTGTGGATATGAATGTAGATGTGAACATTAATAAGTATGCCTGCATGCTCTTGTAAACTATGAAGAAATCACAGTTTATTATAACCTTGTTAAAAAAAATAGCTTTATAATGCTTACATAGTTCAGGAATGCAGCTCAGTTGATCAAGTGCTTATTTAGTTTACACAGAGCTCTTGGTAACCACACCACATAAAACCAGGCATGGTGGTATATACCTATAATCCCACTAGAGAGGTAGAAGCAGGATGATTAGAAGTTCAAGTTATCCTTTACAACATAGTGAGTTCAAGGTTTGAAGCTACATGAGATCCTGTCTTTAAAAAAAAAAAAAATTAAGTACAGTTTCCCAAATCTGTATTTGGATTGCCGTTTTGTGTTTTTAACTAGTACAATCTCAGTAGTAAAGGTTAATGGAAGCTGGGTGTGGTGGCACACGCCTTTAATCCCAGCACTCGGGAGGCAGAGGCAGGCAGATCTCTGAGTTCGAGGTCAGCCTGGTCTACAAAGTGAGTTCCAGGACAGCCAGGGCTATACAGAGAAACCCTGTCTCGAAAAAAAAAAAAAAGTTAATGGAGAACAGGAAAGTAGAGGTTGCCTGGTCAGTTTCCTGGCTTCCTGTCGGGCCCACAGTGGACTAGACTTTCTCCTGGAATACTATTGGTATCGCCCCGCTTTGTTTTTCCCTCAGCTGACCTCACAATTGTCTTTACATTGCCCTGACAATGTAAATGTCATTTCCTCATAGGGACTCTCTCAAGACCCCTTTCATTCCTTTCCCTACACAAAATAAGTTGAATTTCTATTTTATTTTTATTTTTTTATCTTTTTCCCCTTTCCCTTTTCCTTCTTGCTCCAGCCCCTGCTTGCTTATAGGTTCTTTATTTCTCATTATGGGTGGTTGTGAGCCACCATGTGATTGCTGGGAATTGAACTCATGACCTCCGGAAGAGCAGTCAGTAGTACTCTTAACTGCTGAGCCATCTCTCCAACCCAAATTTTTTTTATTTTTGTTTTTAAAAATGTATTTACTTATTCTTATGTATATGAATACACTGTTGCTGTTTCAGTCACACCAGAAGAGGGCATCAGATCCCATTAGAGATGGTGTGAGATACTATGTGGTTACTGGGAATTGAACTCAGGACCTCTGGAAGAACAGCCAGTGCTCTTACCCACTGAGCCATCTCTCCAACCCATAAGATGAATCTTTAATCTTTATTCTATCTGTTTGTTTTAGGTTGCCTTGAATTACTAAGCCTCCTGCTTCCTCCCGTCACATTTATTCCTTTTTGTTACTGTGCAGTATTCCATGCGTATTACAGAGTTTAGTTTTTTTAAGATTTATTTATTTAATGTATATAGGTACACTGTAGCTGTACAGATAGTTGTGAGCCTTTATATGGTTGTTGAAAGTTGAAATTTTAAGCCCCCGCTCACTCCAGCCCAAAGATTTATTTATTATTATACATAAGTACACTGTAGCTGTGTTTAGACATGCTAGAAGAGGGCATCAGATCTCATTATAGGTTGTGAGCCTCCATGTGGTTGCTGGGATTTGAACTCAGGACCTTCGCAAGAGCAGTTAGTGCTCTTACCCGCTGAGCCATCTTGCCAGCCCACCATTTTAGTTTTTGTGTATTTTACTGTTAGTGAGCATTTAGATTGTTTTCAGTTTGGGAATATAACTAACTTCACTGTTATGAACATTATAATACATGTATTTTCATGCACATTTGTTCTCTTTTCTGTTGGACTTATTTATAGCTAAAATTGAAATTATGGAGTAGCTTATGGGTTAACTATATTAAAGCACAGTTTTAGTGGATATTACTCAACACCTCACGGCTGTTTGTCTGTCTTCATGCTAATATCATATTGTCTTAACTATTATAGCATAACAATACTTACTATTAGTAATGCTTGGTATAAATGCTTCAGATTCATTTTCACAAAGCCCTACACAATAGCTCATGTCTATAATCATAGCACTGGGGAAGCTGAAAGCAGGAGAATCATTCATTGAGCCAATCTGGGCTTCAGAGTATCTTCCAGTCATCCAGAATAACTGGCACACACACACACACACACACACACACGACCCTTTGTGTCACTTCCACTATCCCACTCCATACTCAGACTTTGAATGCCCTTTGCCACCAGGGTCTAGTCTGATAAGTGTAGTCCTCACCACTCAACAAGGAGACCAATCTTTGCAACAGCAGAGATTATTACAGAAAACTACAACCAATTAGAATGCAGAGTTGTGGAGCTCAGTCCCATGGGATACATCTACAATACAACTCCTGCACCCAAGGCTCAGGTAAGATTGTGGAAGACAGGATGGGGGCTTTGCTGTGAGATTTTAATCTCCTGGGGTCATCAGAAGCTATACCTGTAAACACAATAGCCCAAATGTAAGCTAAACAAGGAAGACATCAACAAACATGTTAAACCAAACTGCATGAAGCAAAGTCTATAAGGTCTCAACCCTACACAGAGAACTTCAGGCAAGTGTGAATAAAGCTAGGAGCAGGAGAGACATTCTTTCCCGGGGAAGAAAACACCAACTGATTGTCCAGTGCTAAATGGTCAGCCCTGGAAACTACATACAAGTATCATTGCATGGACTCAACAGGTTATATTTAGGGATATAGGTATATGCAAACACATATATGCATGCAATAATGGTTGGTGGAAAGGAGGTCATGAGTTTGAAGGAGAGGTGAAAGGGGAATATGGGAGGAAGGAGACGAGTGAAAAGTAATTAAAATACAATCTCAAAATCGAAGAAGGAAACCCCAGATTCCATTTCAAGAGTGGCATAGAAAGCTGGACACATCATTCTCAACTGCACAGTGAGTTCAAATCCAGCCTAGGCTGCATGAGGTCCTAGCTCTAAAATAGAAAAAACATATTTGGGGCTGGGAGGGCATAGTGGAATCCCAGCATTCAAGAGGCTAAAGCAAGAAAGTCACAAACTTGAGACAACATAGTGCAATCACATTAAAAAAAAAAAATGGGGAGGCAGAGGCAAGCATAGTTCTGTGAGTTCAAGGTCAGCCTGGTCTACATAGCAAGTTCTAGGTCAGCCACTGTCTCCAAGGAAACAAAACAAAACAAAATGTTGGCATGGGTGTTTTTATCTCCTTACATTTTCATATACTTGTTTATAAAACATTTGTCATGACTTATTGATTCTGAGACCTCTTTTAACACACAGGCTCCTCCGTCTCTTCTTCCTGTTGCAGTGTATTTATCAGAGGCAGGTCTTAGCCAAGCACGGGGCGTGTGTCTGTAATTAGCACTTAGGACCACTGTTTAGAGGACACTAGGATTACCCAGCAAGACCCGACTTCAGCAACAAATTAATTAAAGATTAGGTAAATGTTCCTGAAGTGTCTCATTCTAAGTACTGCTGATTGCATAATGATGTGATTTAACATGTTGGCCCACCCCCACTGACCTGTGATTTCCTGTAAGTGAATTGAACCAACCGAATCACAATTGATCCAGCAAATGTGTTTTCTAAGCATTGTGTTTTGTTGTCAGATGTGATACAACAGTGACGTCAGACATCTTCCATAATACCTGTTCCAAGTAAGGGAAATTACAACTTAAACAAGAACCTTTAGAGAGTGGCTAACTACTCTGACAGGCTGATTATTCCCAGTTGCTCAGCCAGGAGTGAGAGCGAGGGAGAGTTTTGTGAAGACAGTGATGTTAACTGGACGTGGAAGCTGTTGGAGGGCTGACAGAATTTCTTTCTTTTTTTTCAATTTTTTATTAGATATTTTCTTCATTTACATTTCAAATGCTATCCTGAAAGTCCCCTATACCCTCCCCCCCC
>NW_018393119.1:0-4141 GCF_900095145.1 Mus pahari
GCCTCTGCATCCAGAGTGCTGGGATTAAAGGCATGTGCCACCACGCCCGGCTACAACGAGCAGTTTTATATGTGTTCTGGGGTTCTGACTCTGATCTTTGGCGGGTTGGGGGGGGGGTTATGTACAGCCTGAGTTATTGCTGACTTTTTTCTTCCAGACAGCGTTTCTCTGTGCAGCCCTGGCTGTCTTGTAACTCTCTCTGTAGAGCATGCTGGCGTCAAACTCGGGGCTCCAGCTGCCTCTGCCTACCCAGTACTGGGATGAGAGACAAGTGATAGCAAGGCGCTGTCCTTAGCCCTGACCTGCTGCACTTTGGAGAGGTCAACCAGGGCTTGGCAAGTAGGTGGCCTGAAAATGCTGGCACCAGGAAAACGGCGGCAACCTAGGTAAAGGCCACTAGAGAGCGCAATCTTGGTTTTGCTCTCCTGGGAGTCATTGGGTGCTTACAGGGAACAACAGGGGTCACTGGGGGGTCAGTATGGGTCACAGAGGAGCCACAAGGTGGCGATGGAGGTTGTGTGAGGGGAGCAAGCTCATTGGTCTAGAAACAGGTGCGGGGGAGAGAAAAGGAAGCCCTGGCAGCTCCTTGGCGGCAAACTGAGGTGGCACCGGGAGGAAGGGCATCTTCCCTCCGAACTCAACTTCTTGATTCTCAGCCGCTGGACACTGAGGTAACTATATTAGAGTAAGATTGGCATCAAGAATAAGATCTGCACACTCCCTGTCCTGATTCCCGGCTCACCCTACCCCACCCCACCCGCTATCTCTGGGCACCCAATTCCTTCATCCTTCAGCCTCCTCAAGCAGGTCTACAGGGGCGAGGCCAGAGATGCAGTTTAGCCNGCGGCCGACCACCTAGCCTGCCCTGCCCCGTCACTGGAGCTCGGGCTCCAAGGGTTGCCNGCTGTGCGANCATGAGGGAGGCTACTGCTCTTTTGGGCTCAGGTGGGGCAGAAAGGGATGACCGGGTTTCCTGAGGAGAACCTGTGCTCTTTGAAGTGCCACAGGATGACAGACACAAGGAGGGACTATCAGGAAAGAGGTGAAGTCATGTGCTTGGNTGCCATTAGTGAAGTGTGGGAAACCATCTCGAAGGTTGGCCAGAGGCTGTGGCACCTGTATTCATGACAGCAGAGAGACTACTTTTTAAAATTTATTTTTATTGTTATTTTACATGCAGTGGTTGTTTTGCTTGCATGTATGTGTGATGGCTTCAGAAACTGTGGAACTTCAGATATATATAGTAGTGAGCCAACATATGGTTGCTGGGAACTGAACCCGGGTGTTCTGAAAGGGTAGCCAGAGCTCTTCAGAGTTGAGCCACCTCTCCAGCTGAGAGAGAGAGAGAGAGAGAGAGAGAGACAGACAGACAGACAGACAGACAGACAGAGAAACAGAGACAGAGAGACAGCAGAGATACAGAGACAGAGAGACACAGAGAGGCAGAGAGACAAAGAGACACAGAGACACAGAGAGGCAGAGAGGCAGAGAGACAGAGAGGCAGAGAGGCAGAGAAGCAGAGAAAGAAACAGAGAGGACTCTTTCGTCCTGAGAAAAAGAGCTTAAAGAGCTTGCCGGGGAGGAGGTAGCTCCTAGATATCTCTCCTGGCTAGAACAAGGAGGACATNGCACTTGCCCTGATAAAAACAGCCTGCTGAGGANGCTATCTATCCTAGCTGTCTCCTCNTGACTTGAACAGGGCATAGCCTTTGTCCTGAGACAAACAGCCCACTGAGGAGGCTCTGTCTCCTAGCCATCGCCCCCTGGTTCAAACAGGGCATAGCTTTTCACCTGGGGTCAAAAGTCCTTTTTCAGTTGGAGAAGTTGGTGAAATGAGGAAAATGGAGGATGCAGGAAGATACCTAAGTGTAAGTGGTCAAAGATTCTAGAGTAGTGTAGTCTTTATTATTATTATTATTATTATTATCATTATTATTATCTTTGATGTGGTTATTATGGGAGACAGGCTGTGCCCGAGTTATGAGCTCTTGTCAACCTCACCACTCTCCTGCCTCTGCCTCCCAGGTACTGGTATTTCTGGCATGTATTGGCCAAGCTGTCTTGGGGAGATGACAGGATGGGTTGAGGAGGAGCAAGTGGTCAGTGGTTTCCAAGGGGATCGACAGAATTTTTAAGATTATGTCTGGGCTTGAGTATAAAAGCTAAAGCAACTAGAATGGGGATTTATGGTTTCCCCTGAGACTAGCAACTAAGATCATTCACTTCCATGGGGGCAGTCAGTGAATACAGGACTTTAGGGATACAGGTAGAAGTTCACACAAAAACCAGGTGTAGCCTTTGGCGTTGGCAGAGCACAGGATGATGCAAGAGAACTGAGAGTGGTGATTGCTGAGGGAGATACAGGGACACCTGTCTGCTCCTCACCAGGGAGTTGATTTGAGTGAGTGAGTGAGTGAGTGAGTGAGTGAGTGAGTGAGTGAGTGAGTGAGAGAACAGGTGATGGGGAGCAGGGTTAGTCAGGATCAGGGTGCACTGTTGTGGGGCTTAGGAGAGCAGCTCCTTAGGAGAAGGTGGTGTTCCAGAGATGTGATTCTGTCAGTGGGCCAGAAGGACGACAGGAGGCTTGTAGGCACTAGAGATAGAGGTGTCTGGTGGTAGAGTAAGTACACTGGGGGTAGGGATTCCAGTGGCCATTTTGGTTGCCACCCCTAGCCCTACAACTTTGGAATTTGAATCCTGTAGACAGATATGATCTGTTTCTCCTGGAATTCTGACTCCACCTGAATAGAGGGTATGGGATCAGATGAGCAAAGGCAGGGGTGGGGTGAGGGACAAACTGGGTCTCGGGGAACCTGTAGTTTGCTCTGAAAGTCCCACACCCATGGGAGAATCAGAAACAATTGGGGTGAAGCACATTCTTGCCAAGATCTTCCAGACCTACAAGAGCCACCTTCTCACATGTGTGACTAACAGGAGTCCTTCAATCTCCTCTGTTAGGGAATCTGGTAGAGCCTTGCCCGCTGTAAGTTCTGGAAAGAAGAGCAGGGGACACCAAGAAAGAGGCGTTTGGCTTGAGGCCCAAGAAGACTGGTTGACACCCCCAGCTCACCTATGAGTGCCCAGCAGTGTCCCCCAGATTTAGATGTCTTGGGAGAGTGTCTCTGGCCAGGGAGGGAGGGGTCTCATTTTGGGTGTGGTCACCCTAAGGGCTTCTGTCACCATCAGGACCACAGAATCACCACTTGACCTTAGGCAAACCTTCCAGCCCCTTAACCTGTCTAAGGTATAAGAGGTTCGATCAGCGAGAAGTATCTCCCGTGTACAGAAAACAGAAATGTTGTGCGTGAGCTATTGGAAAGAGACTGACAGGAACAGGAGGTCTCAAATGGGAGGGGTGCTTTCAGCAGGGTGTGGTGGGAAGGGAGTTTCAGCCAAGCTCTGCATGGTCTATTGCAGATCAGCACCAGTATCTTCTTTACCGGCCTCAAGTCCTGCTTCCCACAGGTCCCCGACAGGTAAGGGAAATTTGTTGCTACATGGAGAGGCACAAAGCCAGCAGTCGTTTTCCAGAGAGTTTTAACTGTGTCCTCAACTCTGAGATCCTACCAACAATCCTGTTTGGTACTTACATAGCAGGCTTGGGAAAGGCTTCTCTTCTATTTGGGCCTCAGTATCTCCAAGCACAGAAAAAGATAAAACAAAACAAAACCAAACAAAACACCTCCAAAGAAACACAAACAATAGCAACAAACAAACAAACAAACAAAGTGGTGAGATTGTGGTCACCAAGGTATAGAGAGCTCTGTGGTGGTCCATGGCTTTCATGACCTTAAAACATTCCCATCCTTTCTGTCTCGGTGGTCAGACCTGATGTTTAACTGGGATGTCTGTCCTTGCAGGAAATCTTCCAAGTGCCTCTGATGCTGAGCTTGCCGACAACAGTCATCAATATGCTTTGTATTCCAGTGACTCTGAACCTTCAAATGCCCCTTTCTTTCTCATGGAATCCCAGCCAGCCCTCGACTATACCCTGCCTGTGAGTAAAAAAAAAAAAAAAAAAAAAAAAAAGACCATGGAGCAAGGTTTGGCTTATGGCCCTGTGTGTCAACACTTGTTCCTGGTGCTATAGAACTCTGGGCTGCAGCTAGAAGAAGGAAGAATAGTGGGAGGGGACAGAAAG
>NW_018393120.1:0-4139 GCF_900095145.1 Mus pahari
TTTGCCTTACTCCATCTGGTAATCTCTCGAGTTTGTTGTTATAGTTGTCTCTGGTTGGAGCTTGTTAGTCCTGTGATTCTGTTAGCCTCTGTCAGCTGTCCTGAGAGTCCAGCTCTCTCCTGAGTCTCAGTGGTCAGAGTACTCTCCACAGGCAAGCTCTCCTCTTACAGGAAAGGCAAACAGAGGCCTTGTGTTCAGATCTGCCTCCTTGCTGAAGATTTAGGCCCCAAATGGTTCCTGTTCCAGAATATGTGTCGCCTCTGCAATTTGTACACTCACCTGCATAGGCTAGACTCCTAGGGACCCTGGACACAATACGCCTCTCTCACCTGCTCTGGCTGACAGAGCCCTCACAGGGCAAGGTCCCTCTGGTAGGGAAGGTGCCCAGATGTCTGGAGCCCAAAGCAGGGTCTGTCCCAGAAGCTAGATTGTTTCTGTCTGTCCCAAAGCTGTGTAGTTTCTGTAGTCCACACTCTCACCAGTGCAGACTGGATCCTGAGTGACCTGGAGCAAAGATGGCTCGCTTTCCAGCTCAGGCAGTGAAAGCACTCCCTGGCGGACACCTCTGCTCTGGCGGGGATGGTGCCCGGATGTCTGGAGCTAGAACCAGCCTCTGTCCCAGAAGCTGTGTTGCTTCTGCAGTCCACCCTCTCCTCAACAACAACAGGAGCCTGGGCATACTGTAGCAAAGATGGCTTCCTTACCAGCTCAGGCAGTGAGAGCACTCCTGGGCAGGCACCTCTCCTCTGGCCGTGTGTATTGTTTTTAATTGTATATATCATGTTATATTTGAGAAAAAATGCACATCAATAATTTTGTTATTATTAAATGTTTTTATTTATTGCTTTGTGCAATACTATACAGTAATATAACTACCCTAGTTCCTTTTTATGGATGCTAAGCCATTTTATATACTTTTACATTCAATCCATCTTTACATTCCATTATGTCTTTAATTCTAAGGTCTAAGTTTGTAGGGAGCAGAGGAAAGCCTGTGTGACAGAAGTCCTAAGTCAATGGGGACTGTCAAGATAGGCACAACTTCATCCTGAGCCTCAGAGCCATTCAGCAAAAGCTTTCCTCATGGGATGAGGCTCAAATGAAATAGCAAAGCCATTCTTGGGCAACCTAGTGTATGTGTTGACAGTATGTGCAAAAGATGTTCACCACAGCATTCTTTCCTGAATAATTATGGCCTGAAAACTGCTGTCCTGCAGAGACTGCCCCTACCCAGATAAGCTAAACCTGTCCTATAGATCTGCCTATATACTATAACCCTGCTCCATTCTTTATTGGTATGTAATAATCCTGACTCCACATTCACCTGCATGTACTTACTCACCTCTGTATTTTACTCTATATAATAAGCATCTTGAACTTCAAGTGTACTGAGGCTTCTCTGAGTGCCCAGATTCCCCCCTGATCCTAGCTTTCTGTCTGTCTGTGTTTTTCTTATACTTTCACTCCCTGTCAGGCCAGTGCCTGGAGACAAGCCATGAAAGGACACAACATATGTTTATCCAGCTATTGCTCTGATCCTCAGATAATAGACTTTTTGAATATTCTTACTCATTTAACCTCAAAGTTTATCGCTATTACTAACAACACTGCTTGTCAGGATTGGCACTAATGCTTGCCTTTCCCAATCAACTGAGCATACAGTGATAGTGACAGAGAGAATGCTGGGTTTTATGACGTACCATCACAGGACATAATTTCTCCTTTGGCTGTGATAAAAGATGGTCAGCAGCAAGGACAGAAAAATAAAAAGCTACGGTTTTTCAATTTTCATAATCAAAGATAAAATATTCATTTGCTTTTCTAAAATAAATGATTCTTGATTATCTTACTGCTTTATCCAACTTACAAATATTTAAATTGTTATTTTGTTAGATGCTTTGGGAAAATTGAATTTGTCTGTCATGTTGCATATTCATATCTGGAATTCCCATCTATCACAGTATTTCTATGCTATTTGCATGGCTAAAATAGTAGATAAAAAACAGAATGTTATAAATACAAAGTACAGAAATTAAACCAATATTTCCATGAAATAAATATGGTTTGCTTTGCAAATGCTGCTTGATTAATATAAGAGCAATGTTATAATTTACATATTATTTTAAATTCATTTCTTCACTCATCTATTTGTGTATTCAAATATTTCCTTAAGAAGCAATACGCCATCATTCAATGCAATATTTCAATTTATATAATTCATGCATTCTCAAAGTATCTCATATTTAATAAGTTAGGAAAACAGACAGGAAAAATTCAGAAGCAATAAAATTAGATTGTTAAAAACAGATGTGGCATATTAGTAACTTTTTGTTGCTGTGACAAAAAAGCGCCTTCTTTTGGCTTATTATGCCAGAATGGAACCCTAATAGGAAGGGAGGCATGAGAGAAGGCAGCCAGAGCAAGTAGCTGAAAGAGCACATCTCAACTACCCATAGGAAGTAGGAAGTCCAATCTGGAAACCAGGATGAGGCTATAAACTCTCAAAGGCCACCCCCAGTGATGTTCTTCCTCCAGTAAGCATGAACTTTCCAAACATCCTTTAAGCTCCCAAACACTGTCATCAGTTTAGGAACCAAGTGTTCAAAGACAAGAACCTATGGAGGATATTTCTTTTTCAAACCATTATGGGAGAGAAAATAAGAAATGTAACAGTATTACTTCCTACTGTTTAAAGGAATGGTGTGGTGAGACTTTGTAAAGTTGGTATTTTATACTACTCACCTGCCCATTCATCCATCCATCTACCCGCCAATTGTGTTTGTGTGTGGAGGGGGTATATAAGCCAGCAGATTTGATATTGGGGGTGTATCCTCTCAGAGGCAAAGGGTGTGGGAGGGATGAAGAACTCTAGGAGGGTGTACCAAGAGGGGCAATATTTGGGCCGTAAATAAGTAAAATAAATAATTAATTAATTAATTAAGAAAAAAGTCAGTATATATAATTGAAGGAGAAATGTTCCTGAATTGAAGTATGTCTGAATGTCCTGGAAAACTACCAGCTTTGGTTTGCCCCCGTGATAAATGAAAAACTTGAGTCATGTCATAAAAACAAACGATTTTTCCCATAAGTTATGGAACTCATCTTTATCATAATTTGGTTACCACTAGTTAGAAAACACATTATTTTGTATATTCATGAAGAATTCAAGTGATTTGAATTCAAATATCCGTATAACGAACAGAGTTATACTCTCTACACTCCTATTTTCTGAAATATTGTCGATTATTGTCAGTGAAGTTGACCATATGATCGTAAAATGGCTCTAAATGATTTTACACATTTTCTGTTTTATTTTTATCCATCTGATATTTTGAATGAGGCAGCATACGGCCATTAATTTTTTTCTCCATTCCCTTGTGCACAATATCAAAACAATTCAAAGTGGTACATATTTCAGCTGTCTTTTATGGATGAATTATACCTTCTGCATTCTGTGTATTGAGATACATAACAGGCCATGAGACAGACTTCAGCAAAAAAAATGGTATTTTGCTTTCTTAGAAGGATTTTGAGAATGTCTTTAAAATTATGGAAGCTTTAAATACAAATCAAATGCTTAAATGACTCTTTAATAATGGCATGTACAGTAAATCCCAAATAAATAGTTTCTATGTTCTATCTTCCCCTGAGACAACTGGTAAGCATAATTTATTTCTTTGCACATTTTAAATTTTTAATAATCATCTAATTATTTCACTAATCTCCTCCTTTTCCTCCTTCCAAATTTTCCTCATATATCTTTCCTTGCTCTTTAGAATTCATGACTTCTTTTTCACATCACTCTCGATATGTATGTGTGTATGAATATATATATATAATGAATATATAATGTATACATATATAAACTTATACATATATTATGTACATTTTTGTATGCATTAAAAACAACCTGCTCAGTCCATATAATGTTACTTTTATATACATGGTTTCAGCGATGAAGTTTTATCTACATGACCATTTAAAAATGACCTGAACAAGACAGATACCTATAGACATGCTAACGTTGGCTGAGAAACGATTATGAGACCTCAAACCTACAGAATGGAGTACAACTCAGCAATTAAAAACAGTGAATTTATGAAATTCTTAGGCAAATGGATGGATCTGTAGGATATCAT
>NW_018393121.1:0-1367 GCF_900095145.1 Mus pahari
GTTTGGGTAAGTGGTGAGGTGGGGTGGTGTTGGAGTGGTCATTGAATTCAGGTTCAGGAACCTGTTCAGCCTGATTTCACTGCTTATTTNGATAATTATCAGTAATCCAAGGCATGGACACCAGAATCTACACAGAAGTAAGATGCAAAGTCAGCATGGACAAACATTTAGTTCACATATTTCAACCACCAGGATTCTGTACAGGCCTTTTTGGAAATACGTATTATGATCATGTGAGAAGTATGAATAATTATAATAGTAGTAGTAGGAGTATTAATAGTGATGATAACAATAATAACAATAACAATACCACTACAAATAACGATATTATTCATTAGGGTATGGATATCATAGTTTAGTTCACTAAACGTGTTCTTTTTACATTAAATGTGTAAATCAACTTTTTACAGGTTGATCAGGATGAGGCTTGTGGGGATGAGGGAGGGCCCACAAAGTAAGATGTTTCCATGTGTCAATATCACACCACAATATAACTCCATCTGTCCTGAGCCACCCAGTATATTAAGCTACACTTTTTCTTGCTTTCTGTTTTATGTGATATAGGAAAAGGAGAGACCCTGAGCAAAGCACAGAAGCAGGAACTTAGAAAGCTGGTCAAGGAATACAANATACCAAAGGAGAATATCCAGCACTTGGTGCCCACAGGTAACAACATTGTGGTTCACACAGCAAACTAATGCACCTGAAGATATCCAGGATAATCATCATTTCAGATGTCCAAATCAGAGTTTTTTAATTATTTAAAGTCACTGGAGATATTGAGGAGCTCTAACTATGTCTTTGTTTGTGGTTATTTCCTTCCTCTCTGTCTCTCACAGACACTTGTAACCAATAAAGACATAATATGGGTGAGTACAAACAGGGCAGCAGAGCCTGTTAATATTTTTTTGTTGCTTGTTAATATTTTAATCTGCTAAAAAATATTCTATAGTCTATTAGTTATGCATTTAGTAGAGGATTACTATTTATAATTCTAATTTCATATATAATCAAAGGTGGCAAAGCTATGGTTTATGTTGCTATTAATATCTATAACATCAGAAAAAGCGACTCTCCTATACCAAAGTGTTGATTCCTTTTTAACTTAAAGGTGATGGGTAAGAATTTTGTGAAACATGATTATTGAAAATAAGTGATATTTGTGACAGTCAAGAGTTTAGCATGCATTTGGAAATACTGTAAATATAGATGAACTTTGTAGACGTCTCCTTAGGCACAACCTTGCACATGGGTTTGATGGTAGATCATATTTAGACAGAAAACAGTCAGTTTAAATGCTGGAATAGAGTTATGGAAGTCAACCAAGAACAAACATAGGTCTGACCCTATGACACGTGTCATTTTTT
>NW_018393121.1:2262-4338 GCF_900095145.1 Mus pahari
GAACCTACCCCAACATTGGCACACCTCCTCATATTGTCAATTCCCATGCCCAAGCATTCTCTCTCTCTCTCTCTCTCTCTCTCTCTCTCTCTCTCTCTCTCTCTCTCCAGATTTTATTCCCCTCCTGGTCCACCCTGCAACTGTCCCATGTCCCATACCTCCTCTCCTTCCCTCTTTCTCTCACCCCCCACCCCACCAGACCTCTAAACATCCTAGGGCCTCTAGTCATAATAAAAAAATAAAATACATTTATAATGTGATATACCAGGATGGTGCTGCCCGCTGTTATTCCTGGACTTAGGAAGCAGAGATAGATGTATTTCTCTGAGTTTGAGGCCAGCCTGGTCTATATTTTGAGTTCAAGGATAACCATGGGTAAATAATGAGAATGTATTTCAAAACAAAACAACAAATCAAAATTGAAACAAAAACCAAACTACTGAGTAATACCAAAATAAATAAATTTTTTTTTTTTGGTTTTTCAAGACAGGGTTTTTCTTTATAGCCGTGGCTGTCCTGGAACTCACTTTGTAGACCAGGTTGGCCTTGAACTCATGAATCCACCTGCCTCTGCTTCCCGAGTGCTGGGATTAAAGGCATGTGCCACCACCCATGCTTTTAATGGAGAATAACTACATATTTCAATAATGTCTCATTATTAGACTGAGTAAATTATCCATAATATTATACACAGTATATTCAGGATGGGATTCAAACTTTCTATGATATATATTTTAGTACGTGAGGCTTTGTAGCAAGAATGGCTTAAGAGCCAGAAGGGGATATAAGCCATAAAGAATAACTTAAAGAATCATTATTTGTGGATGATATGATTGTATAATATAAGTGACCCAAAAATTCTACCAGAGAGCTCCTACACCTGATAAATACTTTAAGCAAAGTCCCTGGACATAAAATTAACTAAAAAAATCAGGATCCCTCATTTATACAAGTACTAAATAGTCTGAGTACTCTAACCAAGCAAGTGAAAGAACTATATGATAAGAACTTCAAATCACTGAAGAAAGAAATTGAGGGAGTTATCAGAAGATAGAAAGATCTCTCATGCTCATGGATCAGTAGGATTAACATTGTAGAAAATGGCCATCTTACCAAAGCAATTTACAGATACAATATAATTCCCACCAAAATTCCAACACAATTCTTTACAGTCATTGACAGAGAAATTCTCACCTTCATATGGAAAAACAAAAAATCCCAGGGTAGCTAAAACAATTCTGAACAATAAAAGATCTTCTGGAGGCATCACCATCACTGCAGGCAAGCTGTACTACAGAGCAATAGTGATAAAAAAAACTGCATGGTACTGGTATAGGAACAGACAGGTTGATAGCATAGAATCAAATTGAAGACACTGAAATAAACCCACACATCTACAGAAGAAGGCAAAGACATATGAGGGAAAAAAATCAAACAACTTCAACAAATGGTCTGATCTAACTGGATGACTGCATATACAAGAGTTCAAACAGATCCATACTTATCACCATGCACAAAACTCAAGTCCAAATGGATCAAGGACCTCAACATCCAACTGGATACACTAAATCCAGTTGAACAGAAAGTGAGGAATGGTCTTGAACATATTGGTATAGGAGACAAGTTTCTGAAGAGAACACGAATGGCTGGGGCTCTAAAATCAAGAATTAATAAATGGGGAGCCATCTTTGCTCCGGTGCACTGCCGGGGAGAGGGCATTGGAGAGGCATCACAGCTTCTGGGAAGGATCCCGTTTCTGGTTCCAGTTACCCAGAACCTTTCCTGCCGAGGAGGGTGTCGGCCCGGAAGGAGTCTCAAGGCCTAAGCCAGAAGGAGGAGCAAGCTCCAACCAGAGACAGCTATATCAACGAACTCCAGAGATGACCAGATGGCGAAAGGCAAACGCAGGAATCTTACTAACAGAAACCAAGAGCACTCACTGTCATCAGAACCTAGGACTGCCACCTCAGTCAGTCCTGAATACCCCAACACACCCGAAAAGCAAGAATCAGATTAAAAAGCATACCTCGTGATGCAGTTAGAGGATTTTAAGAAGGGCATTATTAAAGAAATGCA
>NW_018393122.1:0-1340 GCF_900095145.1 Mus pahari
ATGTATCTAGAGGATATCATCCTTAGTGAGGTAACCCAATCACAAAAGAACTCACATGATATTTACTCACTGATAAGTGGATATTAGCCCAGAAACTTAGAGTATCCAAAGTACAATTTGCAAAACATGTGAAACTCAAGAAGATGAAAGACCAAAGTGTGGATACTTCATCCCTCCTTAGAATGGGGAACAAAACACCCATGGATGTTGTTACAGAGACAAAGTTTGGAGCTGAGTTGTAAGGAAGGACCATCCAGAGACTGTCCCACCATGGATATAAATATAGACACTTAAAAGGGAGCTTAATACCTAGAGACTTTAAATAAACAACAGTAATAAATTCTCCCCTAGAGCCAAAAGCACTTTCTATCCTCCTGTGGAACTGGCCTCAAATCCAATCACAGATATATTGGCTATCCTTATAACAGTCATGCCACTATTGTGTAGGTGGACAATACCTACAGATTGGTATTGTACGTCATAAGGTTCAAGTCTCTTGATGCCATTGCTCTGCCACCATCCTGCATAGCACAGTCCAGAACTATGAAAGCTAACTTGGTGGAAGGAAGTTTTCAGCTCCATTGCAGCTTGATTTCTCGACATTTTGCAATCAACATGTGGGTTGTCTTTTGTAGCAGGGTCTTATATATTCACGGTGGGAAAACAGAAAGAGTATAAGGAACCTGTATTATTTTCAAGATTTCTGGGGACTTCCTGAACAAAATTTTGTATGGCAGTATCTCATACCTGGCATTGGGATTTTATTTTTTGGCTTGGATTTCAGTAGCAGTATTATGTAGACATACAGGCCATCTTCCTGCTAAATTTGTCTTTTGAGACTTTATCAATTGTATTATAAACAGTAAGTTTCCATGTGGCTTTTCAAGTATATACGTAGCTTTGGTTATCCCCTCATCCCACCAGCTTTTCTATCCTATCTCTGCT
Organism: Mus pahari; assembly: GCF_900095145.1. Taxonomy (NCBI): domain Eukaryota; kingdom Metazoa; phylum Chordata; class Mammalia; order Rodentia; family Muridae; genus Mus; species Mus pahari. Next base: position 946 of record NW_018393122.1, read on the forward strand.
TAAATTTTCATCATAGGTAGAATATCTATATTATGATTGTAGATGTAATGGGCCTATGAGAGGACAAAGACTTTCACAACTTAAACATTTCTGGGAAGCTATTAGAGAAAAAAGACTCAATATAAGAATCAATCAAAAAGAGGTGGCCCTTGAGTTGGGTAAAAGGCTCATCTTGCAAACTGATACTGACAGTGTCAGGATCATACTTCCTAATAACATTTAGTGTGGTGAGACCTTCACTCTTCTCACAGATTATTCTTTCGATGTCATCTAGGCATGACTAAANCAAACAAGTTAAGGAATGTGACATTTTTATTACTTCTGAAAGTTGAGATTTCAGATTTCTTTGGAAATGTGGGTACATTATATGATGATTCTCTGGGAGAGAAAGGTAA
>NW_018393122.1:2045-3428 GCF_900095145.1 Mus pahari
TTGAGTGCTCTCATAGTCGAGGCTCAGTAGTTGGAATATGTACAATCTTAAACACACATCAGGATGGATTTGGCCTGGTTGTTCTCTTTAAGGAAAAGAAAATTCAGCTGGCAAGGTCNAAGAACTAGGTGAACTAGGTTCCCAGGTGTGATGGATGTCATCTTCAGCAAAATAGTGTGGCCCATTTACAAATAGTGGGAGAAGGGAGAGGTGAGGGGAAAGGAAGAGGGGAATGGGAAAAGGAAAGGAAGAAGTAACTTAGGAATAAGGGAAGGGAGGACAAGAGGAGGGAGGAAGGGAGATGGGAGGATGGTGGGGCAGAGGTGCAAGGGAGGAAGGTGAGGGAGGAGGAAGAGGGAGGGCTTGCTATCAGGAGGCGGGGCCTGTGCTCAGGCAAGGCACACGTGGACAATGCCTTCTCTGTGACTTCAGAGNCTGTAGTAGAGAAACCCAGAGAAGACTCGGCAGGACTGGCAGACTACAGCAATGCGGCAACCAAAGAGCCTCTGGGAGAGTCTGTTCTAGGGAGTTTCATCAATGGGGCTTTTAACCAGCAGGGTCGTGAGATGCAGGGATTCCAGTCTGGTGGAGCCACAGCCAGAAGCCATAGCTGGACCCAGCTGCCTTTCTGGCAGTCGTAAGCGAAAACGGAGCAGTTCGGATGGTTTGACAACAATCTCTAACGTTCATGGACCTCAAAGCCAGGGAATGTATCTATATCAAGTTCTCNACTACATCTACAGGAAAAGGTTTAAGATCTCATCTAATTATGCTTATGAAAACTTATTTTTGAACGGGAATGATAGCGACATTAAAATCTGTGCTCTGGGNAGAACATGGTGTTTACACAAAGTATTTTTATGTCAGTCAGGTTACTTTGCTAACATTCTCAAAGGTACTTGGAGAGAAGCACACAGTGATGTTCTTAACCTGGTCATTAAGAACAGGGATATTGATGCCAGATCGCTTCACTTTGTGTTTGGATCCTTGTACACAGATGAGGATTTGTCAATAACACCTCTGGAAGTTCCTCATGTTTTGGCAGCAGCATGCCTGCTTCGGGTGGATCGAGTAATTCAGCAGTGTGAACGAACCATGAAGACAACTATCAAAAGGAACACTGTGTGCTCCTATTATTTGGCAGCAGAAACCTATAGATTAAAAGCTGTAAAGACCGGATGCTTTGAATGGCTTCTTTGCAATTTGATGGTACATCCAAGTGTGGCACTTTACAAGGAAGTAGATATAAAGTTGATGTATCTTCTAGTATTTTCTTCNGACTTACTAGTCGTCCAAAGGGAAATCGATGTATATAACACACTGAAAACATGGATGTTCCTTTATTTTAATCCATGCTGGAACGGAACCATGAAACAGCTTTTA
>NW_018393123.1:0-4078 GCF_900095145.1 Mus pahari
TGCAACCTATTTATTCTATAGTTCTTTTTCACAGCCCACCAAAATCTTGGCATCCTGTTTGGACACAAACTGATGTACTTGGAATCTAACACTGTACTGNAGTTCTACCTTAATCTTGCTCATCAGTAGACAGATANANCCTATCTGAAGGAACTGTGAAGGTCCAACTATTACCTTTTAGCTTCTATTTTGGGGCCTTGTCTGTCACTCTGTCCAGGAACTAGCCTCCTGTCTAACACAAGCACAGTGTGTCTTACGAAATGAAAGTCCACCACATGTATATACCCGCAGGGAAAAGGAGGTGGACCTGGGAATAATCCTGTCCCATCACACATCAGCAATGTAGACGGGTCTTCACAGAGGACAGAGACGTGTGGCAGGGAAATGTGCACCACCCTTGGACACTAGGACCTCTCNGGTACCAGGGACAAGTTGATATNCCTGCAAGAGTTTCTTAGAGTGGTGATTCTCAACCTGTGGATCACAACGTCTTTGGAGAATGTATATCAGATAGTCTTCATATTAGATATTTACATTAAGATTCATAACAGTAGAAACTTACAGTTTGGATGTAACAGCAAATAATTTTTATGGATAGGGGTCACCACAACATGAGGAATTGGATTAATTGGTTGCAGAGTTAGGATGGTTGAGAAACACTGGCTTTTAAGAAGGAGATCAGGCAGAAAGGCCAAAAGGAAACACAATTGTTATTCTACGTTGTTTTCATAAGTGATTCCTGCTTACACTGAATTATACAAATAGCTTCCCAGCAGTACTTGAACATGAAGTCTACAAGAAATGACTTCAAACCTCAAATAGTTCCATGTGTGCCCTGTGGCCAAAGGCAGGCAACAAGTCTGTGTCCACTGTGATGTTCTTAGCTGCACTCTGTGTTATTCTTAGCCACACTGTGAGGAAGGCACCTTCTGGAATCTGCTGAAAGCTAATGTCCTCTCTTCTGTCTTTCTCTTCAATTTTTAACATAGGTGCTGCATGAACATAAATTTAGCATGCTCGGGAGTGTAGTAAAATACTCCTTAAGCGTGCTTAGTTTAGAGAACACCTGTACTGATCATGCTAAGGATGCATGACCCTTCCTCCATGATGAATCTTCAGGAATCAACCCACACTTTCACCCATATTCACAGGCTCATGGAGTGAAGTACCCACATGGTGGATCAGGAGGTGGCCTTCCAAATAGGATGACAATGCTCTCCTCATCCCCTTTAAATAATAAACAATTCTCCCGTCTTTTGGCTCATCTCTGCTTAGTGTGTCTTTGAGTCACTGCCATGAGAGCCTTTGGATTTTTCTTGCATTTAGACAATCAGTGTAGCCCGCAGAGCAGGCATCAGCCATGCTCCTCCCTACATTTATTCTACATAAGGGACGTCACCTGCAGGGCTACACTGCTGTGCCTATTCACAAAGGGAAAGTCCTTAGAAAAAAAGAGTGAATGATGGGCTTATTCCTCATATGCACCTTGGTGGTGTCCTGGAAAAGAAAATGGAATATGGATGGCCCTTCCTGAATTTGTCCCATCCCGGGGATGTGCACCTCTAAAGGCTCAGCTGAAACACATTTACATCTTGTTCAAGAAGTCTGAGGCAGCATTTCCTGGTGAAAAGAGGACCTAACATTTAAGCCCAATACATGTGCAAAGTGTGTGTGTCGGGGGGGGGGGGCGGGGATTCTATTTCCCATTTCCTATTTCACCTGTTGGTGGTGGTCCAGGTTCCAGGACCCGTTGCAAACACAAGTCAGGAGCTGGGATGAGGGAACCATTCTTGACCAGCTTGACCAGGACATCATGGCTGGTGTATTCCAGCAACTGGAGGAAGGGTGCAGGCACATGTACCCAGAGTTGCCTTGTTGGCTGCTGGGTGGTCAGGCATACGTCCCCTCAAAGCTTGAGCCTGGCTCTTCTTGAAACTCTCAGTCCTTGTCAGGATGCTCCCTGATTCCCATGGTTCAACACAGAGTTTGGGAGTTTCTCCTTCCCTTGAGAGACACAGGGCAGAGACTCTATGAGAAAATATAAAATACGGCATTAGTACGGAGTGACACTCACCAGCATCAACAGCATCCTATAACCTATGTTGTCAATCATTCTGGGCTAGCAAAACCCATTACTCATATGGGCCAAGGGAAAGAGAGGTGGGAACTGTCTCCTCAGAAATCTGAGCATTCATGAGTAATTGTGAAAGATTGATCAGTTTGTGAAAACTCGAACCGTGGCTTCCTCCACCTGGTCACAGAACTGTTCGCCTTTACAGGAGGGTCAGGAGTGCACCCAACTCAGCATTCACTCATTGCAACCTTAAGTCCCTAGGAGATTGTCCAAAAGATGTTAGCAGCTCTACCATCTTCCTTGTGCTCTTTGTGTCTAAAAGCAAGTTTGCGTCTCATTAATGAGCAAATACTAATGTGACAGTATTGATGGCACAAGCACATGTGTGAACATACTGCATCTTGCCACCGCACAAAGTTATATCTGAAATACACCCGCTTCCTACCAGTCCAAAATGATACACACACACACACACACTAGGTATTACACCCTGCAGGATACTACCAACTGCTGTTGCCGCCTACACTGCAGAGAATGAGGCAAATTTCCAAATACATACAAAATGCCTGGATAGATAAATAATGGACAATGAAGTTGAAAGATTAGTAACCAAAACCAAATCAACAAATGCCCAAGACCAGAAATATTCTTGGATGAAATCTCCCAGACTTTTAAAGAACACCAATGGTCCTAAAATAATTCCATAATATACACTAGAAACGTCCCAATGTATTCCACCGAGACAATGTTACCCTGAAACCAAAACCAGAAAAAGCAAAAAGCTGCTTCAGTGGGTAGAGCTGCTCACAACAAGACACGATACTCCAGGTTTTATTGCTGGATCCCACTTGGTGGAAGGGGAGAAGTGGCCCCACAATTTGCCCCCTGACCTTCACATGGGTGCAGACAGAAGCATAGGATTTAACCTACAAACAACCAAATACTATACCAATATTCTCATGTAATAGTGGTGACAAACCTCAACAGAGTACTTGATACTTCACACTAGTTCAACAACACATTTAAAAGCTCATGATGTTCATGATCAAGATCAGTGTGCTCATGTGTATAAGGTGAGTTTGAAATACACAGATCCATAAATAAAAACATGTGAAGTGAATACAAGACTAGCACCTAGCCTTAAGAATGTCTTTTTTTTCCATTTTTTTATAAAGTAGGTGGAACTGGATGAAATACTATATGTGATAAGCCAAGTGTCTAAAGACAAATGTGCTTTCTCTCCATTGCACAATGTGAAGTTTTCAGGGAGCCTAGAACAAAAGGGGGACATGAAAGAGGGCAGGGTTCTGCTTCTCTGGGGTCATCCACAGGATATGTGGTGGGCAGGGGCCTGGGTGTCTCAGTCACCACAGACTGTCCAGGGAGTGCTGCACAGAGTCCTGGGAGGTTCAGCATCGAGACGCCTGCAACCCTGAGGCCTCCTTAGCCAGGTACTGGGAAGAAAGTGTCACCCACATCTACAAAGCAACCACAGTGATTCAGACATGCTGAGAAGGCAGGATGAGGGATATGCCAAAGATGAAGTAACAGCACAGCACTCAGAGGACTCAGGTCTAAAACCACAAGCAAACAGTAAGGTTGACTTGTTATCGAAGGAGCAGCCAGAAGCCTGGCTTGTGAAACATGATCCAGATGGACCAAGTACTGTACACCCTGCCAAGGTCAGCTTGCCTACACAGGACTCACAGTCCAGCTCCCAGAATACATGCCAAAACACCCAAGCTTTCCAGGGCTTAGGTGATGTCCTCATGAAGACACATGAAAGGGTGGAAACTAAAGAGAAGCACGAAGCCTCTGCCCTCACAGGACAGAGCACTAAATCTAGTGATGGGACCTTTGGCTCTGAGCATCCTTGCTCTCTAACACCATCCCAGTGACCCTTGCTCTTGGCCTAAACCATAAGCCTAGGGAAAGTTCAGCTCCATCACAGACTTTTGAAAGCAAGCAGAGCCTTCAATCAGGAAATACTATTTCCTAAGAGCC
>NW_018393124.1:0-13597 GCF_900095145.1 Mus pahari
ACAACTAAAAGTGTAGTTAGCCATTGCCTATGTTAAAAAGTCTTTATATATACTTGGTGTTCCAAATTAGATTAAAAGAGATGTTGGAACTGGCTATAACAGTCAAGTATTTGAGTTGTTTTGTCAACAATTTAATGTTACCCATGTTACTGAGACTTTTTATAATTCTCAAAGACAAGGTATTGTAGAACTTTAAAAACTATCTTTTTAACAAAGAAAGGGAGGAATTATCCCTGTGCACATCATTTAAGTCTCATTTTTATTTTTAAAATTTTAAAATTTGGATGTCAAAGAACTTACTGAGTGCCTTATAGTATCTTAAAACTAGACATTTTCATGTCTAGGTGAGATGAAAAGGATCTACTTATTGGCATATGGCTTGATCCTGAACAGCTACCCTATTGGGAAAGAGGGAAAGCTTGTGTTCTCTCCACAGAATGCCACAAAAGCATGACAACTTCCAGAAAGGTTTGTGTGATAGGCTGACCTGTGAGATCCCTGAGTGCCCTGGCTGGTGACAAGAGACCTGATTTGGGTATATGTTTTTGACCCACCTTTGCTTGCCTTTGTCCCAGATTGGACAAGCTAAGCTGCCTTGCTTCAAGCTTTTGTACCTAATGGGACAGAGAACATTAGAGACTGTGGAATCTGACTTAAAAAAAAAATTAGTCATAAGGAGGAGTTATAATGATTCTTCTCTTTCCTTCAATGTGACCAGTTATTCTAACTCAATCTTGGACTGGTCTAGTAATAATTTCAATATTAGAGATTCCTAATGAAGATAGCTAAAAAATCTTTATTAGCTAGCACAGTTAACTTGGAGCTTAGCCTATTTACATATGAAACAGCGTTTCCATTGATTCTCAAAGCCACCTCCTTTACACCAAGAGGCAGAGCTTGAGCTTGCTAATTTGCAACTGAATTGAGTACCTGGACTTCCCCAAAGAAACTTTTATCCTGTTACTTTACAACTGTCTCAGCTTTGTGTTTCAAGCAGGTCAGTCATCACCTTGCAGCCTGTCTTCAGCAAGCATGCAGCCTCACCTCCAGCAAGTGCAGGTGGCAGAAATTCATCGATATGAAAAAACATATCGAGTATATATTGTGGCTTTGGTCTGATTTGGGAATAAGGTGCGCTATGAGGGCCGGTCAGTCAATGACGGGCAACGAGATTTCTGAACTATATCAATCTAAGACAGAGGTATATGCCAAGAGGCCGTGGTTTATTAATAATACTCCATGTTTGTGCAAAATAAACACAAATGAGCTGCATATATGCTCCTTGATGGATAAGAATAGTTCTGGAAAAATCTGAGTCCCCAAGCCAGGCACGGACTCCAGCCACCATAATTCCTAGGCGCGACAATGGAGCATAAGTATATTTTGTGCCCCAGTCCAGATAAATTTTATTATGTATTTAGGGGAGATTTGTTGCCTCCCCCAACCTGGAAAGGCTGACTTTGCCCTTGCTGCCACTGAGCCAGAGACCACCTGGAGTGGGGCCTTCCCACCTAGATGGCTCTATTGCTCTATACCTGCCTGCTCTTCTCCAAGACACAACTACCTGCTGAGAGACTCTTGAGATATTCTGGAGACAGCATCCTGAAGATCCACCTACAGGTGCACCTGTAGGACAGGCACCAAGAATAGATTGGTGGGGGATGGGCCTCTCCCCTCTTTATAAGCACAGGCTTTTAGTAAAATTTGAGAAGCTGTGAACAGAAAATCATATCTCAGCATCCATTATTTCTCTTGCCGTTTTATCCCATACGACTCCTGTCTCCAACTCAGGAACCCAGTTAGTATGGCCACAGGCGGCGACAAATATCTATGCAAAAATACTGAATAAAAAAAAACAACCTTGAGATTCCATCTCATACCAGTCAGAATGGCTAAGATNAAAAATTCAGGTGACAGCAGATGCTGGCGAGGATGTGGAGAAAGAGGAACACTCCTCCATTGCTGGTGGGATCACAAGCTTGTACAACCAATTTGAAAATCGATTCTGGCGGGTCCTCAGAAAATTGGACATAGTACTACTGGAAGATCCAGCGATACCTCTCTTAGTTATATACCTAGAAGATGTTCCAACTGGTAATAAGGAGATATGCTCCACTATGTTCATAGCAGCCTTATTTATAATAGCCAGAAGCTGGAAAGAACCCAGATGTCCCTCAATAGAGGAATGGATACAGAAACTGTGGTACATTTACACAATGGAATACTACTCAGCTATTCAAAACAATGAATTTATGAAATTCTTAGGCAAATGGATGTATCTGGAGGATATCATCCTTAGTGAGGTAACTCGAACACAAAAGATGTTACTAGATGTTCACTCACTGATAAGTGGATATTAGCCCAGAAACTTAGAATACCCAAGATACATTTTGCAAAACACAGGAAAACCAGGAAGGATGACCATACTGTGGATACTTCATTCCTCCTTAGAATAATGAACAACATACCCATGAAAGGATATAGGTACAGAGACAAAATTTAGAGCTAAGATGAAAGGATGGACTATCCAGAGACTACCCCATCCGGGAATCCATCCCATCATCAGCCACCAAACCCAGATACTAATGCTCATACCAGCAAGATTCTGCTGAAGGGACCCAGATATAGCGGCCTCTTGTGAGGCTACGCCAGTGCCTGGCAAACACAGAAGTGGATGCTCACAGTCAGCTATTGGATAGAACACGGGGTCCCCAATGGAGGAGCTAGAGAAAGTACCCAAGGAGCTGTAGGGGGCTGCAACCCTGTAGGTGCAACAACAATATGAACTAACCAGTACCCCCTGAGCTCATGTCTCTAGCTGCATATGTAGCAGAAGATGGCCTAATGGGCCATCATTGGGAAGAGAGGCCCCTTGGTCTTGCAAACTGTATATGACCCAGCACAGGGGAAGGTCAGGGCCAAGTAGTGGGAGTGGGTGGGTAGGGGAGCAGGGGCGGGTGGGGGTATATGGTTGGAATGGAATTTTGTCTGCATCCGAGTTTAGAGGCCTGTTGGGTTGTTTGAATCTGTTTTGTAGAGAAACAGCAGGTGGGTGATTACAAGGGCTGTGAATGGAATTAAAGACTGGAAAAAAAACCCTTTCATATTGGTTTGCTTCCCCTGGATTTCCCTACTTGCTTGCTTATACAGCCCAGGCCCACCTTTGCAGGCATTACATCACCCACAGTGGTCTGGGATCACCTGTTTCAATCAGGGATGAAGGAAGTCCCCTTCAGACATAGCCATACAGCACACTGATTGAGGTGAATCTTCTATTGTAGTTCTTTTTTTCCAGATGACTCTTGCTTGCTTCAAGGTGACAAAAAACAAATCAACAAGCCACAACCACTTTCAGCAAAGTTGCCATGATGAAGTATACGGCTGGAAGGGACAAATGGGTAACTTTTAGGGTGCCACTAACACCTGATCTTGAGGTACAAAGATTGCAGCACTGGAGCTAAGAGATCAGCATGGAGGATCAGCATACAGTGGAGTAACTTTGTCAATAGCATCATGTAGTAGATCCTCAGGAGGGGTGTCTAAAATACAGCGCTTAGGACAAGAAAGGGCTTCAGGGTTAGAGGCTTGCTAAACTGGAAACCATTCTTATCATCAGAGATCATTTAGCATCTATGGTCTTGAACTCTCTCTTTGGTCCCAGTCCCTCTTGCTGTGCCCTGTAAGGGAGTAGGGTTCACCCAAGCTGCACACAAATACTATAACAACATGATAATGTTTCCCGTAGTCCCTTTCCAGTTCTCTAACAACAGAATGAAAGTCATAGATTAAGCTTGCTGCCTTCAATAGACTCAAGACAGATAACTGTTCAATTGGGTGGGCACTGAAAGCCAGTTTTGCATCTTTGTCTTTCAGGATCATTCCCCACCTCAGGAAACTTATGAATGTTCATGTTTTCTGGTTATGTCCATTTAAAATTCAGCAAAAGACCCTGATGGATAGCAAAAACATGGCAGAGGAAGGAGCTCCAAAGGCAGAGAAGGAACCATCACCCGAAATGTCACTAATCACTTCTGGAATTTCAAAAACTAATTAATAGCTCAGAGAAAAGACATTGAATGGGTGGTGGCAGGCAGACAAGAGACCAAATACACCAAACAGCTAAGAGTCAGAGGGGAGAGCCTTCACACAAACACACACACACACACACAAACACACACACACACACACACACACACACACACACACACAGTACAGCTGGTTTTGATGTCTGATTGCTTTTGGGGTCGATCTCCATTTCAACTGAAGTAAAAGACATTGTTATTAATCAGTAGTGCCTAGGACATGAACTGCAGCTAATGTTAATGATAAACCAAATGAAACACTTCTAGATAATGAAGACATGGAATCTAGAAGAGTGAGGAGAGCTGCAAAATTCCTAAGCTTTCTCAGGGTCTGACGCATGACTTCTGAAGACTGGATAAGCCTGTGCTGAACATGAGCCTTTTTTGCAAGCTCTGAGAAGTTTCGTTTGGTCGCCTGGGTATAAGGAAATCAGTATTTCAGGTGTGGAAGCATAACTTGGTGGTAGGATGCTGAAGTGGTTTATTGAGAATGGCCTCATAGGTTCATATACTTGAATGTTTGGTTCCCAGTTGGTAGAACCATTAAGAAAGTGTGATGGTTTGGTTATTAGCTTGGCTAAATCAGGAATTAACTAAAAGCCAATGGCTGGGCAAACTTGTGAGGGATTGTTTTTCCTTAACTAAATTATTTAAAGTTAGAAGAACCACAACTTTTTTTTAAATTTTCTTTATTTTCATTTCAAATGTTATCCCCTTTCCTGGTTTCCAGGCCCCCAGGAACCCTCCTATCCCATCCTGGCCTCCCCCTTTCATCTATGAGGGTATTCCTCCACCCACACACCCACTCAAGCCTCCACAACCCCGCCTTCAGTTCCCCTACACTGAGGCATCTATCAAGCTGGGAAGACCCACTTCTAATATAGATATTTGATGTGGAAGGACAGATGTTTAAGGTGGATGTTTTGAGGTAGGAAAATCACCTTTAATCTGGGCCATACCTTCTGCTGGCAGCCTATATAAAGAACACAGAAGGGAACTTGCTCTCTTTTTGCCGGCTTCTTTCTCTCATTCTCACTACCAAGTTTATTCCTTCACTGACATTAAACCCTCATTCTTTGGGATTCTGGCATATATTGAAAACCAACTAAGGCGTTCGAACTTGTGGACTGAACAACTACTGGATTCTTGGACCTTTGGTTAGTAGACAGCCATATTTGGACTAGCTGGACCATAGTCTGTAAACCATTCTAACATTCTATTTATCTCATTGATTCTCTCTCTCTCTCTCTCTCTCTCTCTCTCTCTCTCTCTCTCTCTCTCTCTCTCTNTTTGGACTAGCTGGACCATAGTCTGTAAACCATTATAGACTGCTGCTAACCTCCAAACCATTCTCTCTCTCTCTCTCTCTCTCTCTCTCTCTCTCTCTCTCTCTCTCTCTCTCTCTCTCTCTCCATATATGGATCACAGTATATATATATATATATATATATATATATATATATATATATATATTATACTAATATACAACTAATACAGAAGGATTGGAAGGATTGGCAGGTATGGCTGTGTTGGAGAAGGTGTGTTACTAGTGAAGTTTCAAAGGTCAATGCCAGTCCTAACCTTTTCCCTTCTATATACTCGTGAGTCATATGAAAGCTCTTAGCTACTGCTCTATTGCCACACCTGTCTGACTCCTGCCATGCTGTCCTCCATGATAGTCATGAACTCTCCCTCTGAAACTGTAAGGAAGGTCCTAGTTAAATGTTTATTTTTAAAGTTATCTTGTTTATACTATCTCATCACAGCAATTAATAGTAACTAAGACAAGTACTAAACTAGCATGTGAGGCTTTGGGTTCAAATATCCCCAATACACGCCCCTACCTACCATACAATCTGAATGATCATTAGCTAAAACAAAGGTGACAGAACACAGCTTCACGATTAATACAGAAGGCTCCCAGGGCTCCCTGTCTGATTTTGCTATTCATCTTCCTCTGAAATGAATGGAATTTACTTCTGTCTTCAGACTATCCAGTGTGGCCACTGTAGATATGTAAACTGATTCAGAGTCTGCTGTTATGTGCCTCGATTTTAAAAGCCAAACCCATGGTTAGATATTTTATTAAAACTAAAATTTGAGGTCATATTCTAATGGCATTCCACATTGGGCCTAATTCCTTCCCCTCTTCAGCACTTCCCTCCATTCCTCCCTTCTGTACACCTCCCATTAAGGCTACCTTTGGCAGCTAGCATTGTAAGATGCTAAGGGGCTAGTAAAAAGATGGCCAGTTTGGGTTATCTAACCCCAGAAAGAGTTTTAGTTTCCTGGCTGGCTCCCCAATTTGGAATCACACACTCCACCAGACAGGCCAGTGCAAGACACACACAAACTGGCTCAGAGGCAAGGTAGTGATAAAGGAAAGACATCCATCCTTAGAATGAGCTAGCTCTGCTTTAAGAAAGCCAGCGTATGCATTCTACGTTTTGGGCTGATTCAGGACACTTTATGACATGAACTATCCATCCATCAAACAGAAGTGAGCGATTTTTGGAAAAAATAGCATGATCTCTTGAGCACAGGATGTTTTTGAGTTGGGCAAATTTCAAGAACAAAGATCATTACTTCCTGGGTTTATTCTGGTAACTGACTTGTGTATGTACTTGCTAGTTGTATCATGTTACAAAAATAATAGGCTAAAGCAGTGGCTCTCAACCTTCCTAACACTTAAATACAGTTCCTCATGCAGTAGTGAACTCCAAGCATGAAACTATTTTCATTGCTACTTCATAATGGCAATTATTATTCCTGTTATGAATCAAAATGTAGATAGATGTGTTTTCCAATGCTCTTAAGCACCCCCATGTGAAAAATCTATCAACCCCAAAAGTTGGGATTCATAGGGCTAAGGAGATAGTTGCTTTGAACTCTGCTTGCTAATCATCAAATTTATAGGGAAAAAAAGCAAATATATTCACAGGATTAATGTGGCTGACCAGGGTCAGGTGATGCTAAATGAAGATTTGGATAGACGATCATTTATCAATGCTCACTTTTCAAACCACCTGGGAAAATAGCTTGGCATTCTATAAGGTCTTGAGTACATAACCACCACACAATTCACTGATTAGGTGCATAAAGGTCTTTCAAAGCCAAGTAAGAATACACATCCAGGAACCTTGTATGTAGATAGATGTCGGATGTCCATGAACGCCAGATTTATAAGAAAAAGACCATGGAGACATCCAAATACCCATGACAGGCTGAGCACATAATCAAGCCACTGTGTAACTATGCAGAAAAACATGGCCAGTAATGAATGCAGACAGAACCTTGACTTAGGAAACAAAATAAGAGAATCTCAAAATAATTACTATTAGGATTGAAAGAACCCAGAGCCTTCAAAAGGTCCATACTGTGGTGTGTGTGTGTGTGTGTGTGTGTGTGTGTGTGTGTGTGTGTGTGTTTGACAATCTCCATTTGTGCACAATTCCGGGAAATACAAAGAAGCCCTCATTTCCAGAAAGCATATCTGTGTTTGCCTAGAGACAGAGAGGAGAGTGTCAGGGTGAGGGAGAGGGAAGCGTTGCTAAGGGCTGGAGAACATGTTTTCAGCTGTGGTGAATATTCTGTGTGTCACGTGTCGAACCTGCCGATTGCANGCTGGAAATACAAGCAATTTGTCATGCGTCAGAAGTATCTTAATGCAGCCTCAAAAAGGCAAGGGAAGGGAAGCCATGAAGAAACTCATTAAGCTATGGGGAAACGGAAAGTCACCAGATTTGTTTGTCATTGTGTACACAGCAACAAAAACACCATCAGAAGAAACAATGGGAGAAAGGTCCCAAACCTGTGGCAAAATGAGAAAAGCACAGCTCTGGGAAGTAAATGAACTCCAAGCAAACCCAAGGAAAGGCTCACAAGGAGAACCTGGCTTCCCAGTGTGAAATACACAGAGAGACTACTAAAAGATGGGGTCTCAATTACTTTTGTTATCTTTCTTTTTTCTTTTTCACTTTCTTTCTTTATTTCAAATTTTCCTCTTCCTCTTCCTCTTCCTCTTCCTCCTCCTCCTCCTCCTCCTTTTCCTCCTCCTCCTCCTCCTCCTCCTTCTCTTTTACCTCCTCCTCCTCCTCCTCCTCCTGCTGCTGCTGCTGCTCCTGCTGCTGCTGCTCCTGCTGCTGCTGCTCCTGCTGCTGCTGCTCCTGCTGCAAGGAGACTTCATTTGAAAGGATTTTGCAACACAGTGGAGAAGCTGCAAATAGCTGTCTATTTATTACCATCATCTCTGGCCTCATGGGAGTCTGTCTTGGTTAGGGTTTTACTGCTGTGAGCAGACACCATGACCAAGGCACCACTTATAAGGACAACATATAATTGGAGCTGGTTTACAAGTTCAGAGATGCAGTCCAGTTTCATCAAGTCATGGCAGTATCCAGGCAGGCATGTTGCAGAAGGAGCTGAGAGTTCTACATCTTCATCTGAATGCTGCTAGGAAAGGACTGCCTTGCAAGGTGCTAGGCGGAGGGTCTCAAAGTTCACCCCTACAGTGACAAACATCCTCCAGCAAAGCCACACCTCCCAATAGTGCCACTCCCTGGGCAAATCATATGCACACCAAAACAGAGTCCATGCCTACTTCCTCACAATCCTTTCCAGGATAGCCACATCCTGCTCAGCCTCAGATGGCTNCCCCTACTCCATGCCCTCACCTACATACCAGTGTAGTAAACCCACTTAGCATACATCATGTCAAGGTTGTGGTCCGGGCAAGAACAGGCTTCAGCAATGGTGATTGTGTTCCTCAGCATGCTCACTGCAGCTTCACCTTAGTGAGATCACCTACAGGCACCACAGTGGGTGGCTAGCAATTGACACCAATCTTGAAGCCTGTGGGACACTGCATGGTGTGCCTCATCATGATGCAGTGATTGCAGAATTCACATTCTCGGGCACCATATCTCCATGGCACAGTAGGCAGTAGGCTATGTACCTGCCATGCTATGGGTGACACATCACCATCAGGTTGGCAGGTTCAAACCAGGCCCTGGTGAACTCTGCCATTGACTGCTGCTCATGGTAGGCTTTCTCTGCAGAGATGATGGAGCATAGAAGGCCAAGGAGATGAGGGGTTAGGGCACCAAGTTGCTCTGGAACTCTGTCACATCCACATGGAATGGCCCACCAGCACAAGGAAACTGTGGTGCAGGAGTTGATTTGGCTGATGAAATGGTTGAGGTTGGAGTAGGTTGAGTCCTGAATGTCACCACTGGGGTGAAAGATGTCATAGACGGCCTCCTTGTCCACTATGAAGGCAAGTCTGAGCATTCTGGGGTGGCATGTGAGGTCAGGATGGGGTTGTAGGGCTCGACTACAGCTGTGGGCACTTGTGGGCCTGGGTAGATGGAGAACTCTTGTGTGGACTTCTGGTTATAGCCAGTAGAAAGCCACTCCCATCAGCTGAGAGGTGAAGCAGGAGCTGGTGCCTCCTCCAAAGCTGTGGAATACCAGGAAACCCCGAAGTCCTGTACACTGACGAGGCAGCTTATGGGTCTGGTCCTCCCCTGGGTCGATGATGGCCAGTGATGGAGGGGCCAAGGGCATGGTTAAGGGTTGCATCTTCTTCCAAGCGATAAGCTGCTCTGGTTGAAGGCGACAGATTTAGGGTGATTTCAGAACTCAATGACTACAGTAGGCTCCAGATCTACAAAGACTGCCCATGGCACCTGTTTCCAGCTGCAGTTTCACAGAAGAAGGTGGGGAAGGAGTCGTCACCTCCTCCAGTGGTCTTGTCACTGTGCATGTGCCCATAAGACTGAATCCCATGTTCTGGGCAATAGAGCTCCCAGCAGGCACTGGCCATCTGCACACCAGCCTGCCCCCACATGGAATTCACTCATGCATGAGATGTCTTAACTGTACATCTCCTCTAGAGTTGGGGTCACTGATCTCAAGGGAGACCTCACAACTACTTTTCTATTGCTGTGTTAAACACCTTGTCCAAGGAAAATTAGGGAAGAATTTCCTAGAGCTTGCTCACAGTTTCAGAGGATTAGTGCATGCCTACCTTGGTGGGGAGCATGGCAGCAGGAGGTCAGGCAGGCATGGTGCTGGAGCAATAGCTGAGAGCCTAGATCTTGCTCCATAAGCTTAGGGCATTGAGGGGGCCAACTGGAAACTGTATGGGCTTGGAAAGTCATATAAAACCACAGATTCCCATGTTCGCTAGTAACTTAGTGTATCTGTGTGGACTGCCAATCGTTACCTAGCTGTGCAGCTATGGCCTCTCTGGTGACAGATTGTGTTTGATCTGAGCAGCAAAGCATGGTGGTTTCCATGACCCACAGTGGATCAAGACTGCCCTGGGTTAAGTCGTATCCCAGATTCTGCACTCAGGCCAGTGGTTGAATCACAATGTTTGAAAGCCACCAAAATTAACAAAGTTTACGAAATATAACATGGAGATGCTCTTAACAACAATTCCATGTGCTGTTACAAGGTAAACAGTTTAATGATCCTTTGACTGCCTCCCCTTTGAGGGTCTGTATCTGTGGGACACAGACAGAGAGGGTTTATTTGGAGATTCAGAAATTGAGTCCAAAGGGAACTCACATGTATCAAACTTTCAGATGATCATGGGAGAAGAAAAAGGATGAGGAAGAAAGTGCTCAGAGAGCGCATCTCCTTTCTGCCTTCTGCACAATCCAGTTATAGAGGGGGCAGAAAGCTCCTTCCTCTTGACTTCATGAGACCTTACCACACTGTGTGGAGAGTAAAGGTTCCGTCTGTGACTCAGACTGGAGCCTGAATTGCACAAGGACTGTCGTGTGCACACTTTAGTAAGCCAGGAATTGCCACTTCATAGCATTAAATTTTGGTAATATTGTCCCAGCGAGGACATGGCAGCATCAGAAGGCACCCAGGACATTTGCGCAGCAGCAAAGCATCAGTGAAGTGTGTCCAGACTTGTCCCAGGAAGAGTCTGAATGTAGAGACAGAAAACACTCCTGACTCAGGCACAATTTGTTGAGCAAGCTCCCCACCTCTTGAGAGGGTAGAGGCACCAGGCTTTCATAGGCTAATTTGCAAATACCTTGAACCCCCAGGAGGGAAAAAAATCAGTGGATCCTAATGTTGCTCTGATTGTGAGAAGGCCTACAAAGGGAGTGAGCCAAGTGGGTTAGGGGCAGAGAATCAGGGAGTAGCCTGGAGTGAAAAGTGGCCTTTACCAAGGACTGAAGCCAGGAAGGAGGTCAGACTCCCTCTGTTCTGACACTTTGATCCTACTCAGAAGGAAACTCCAGGCAGCCTAGGGTACCAAAAAGTAAAGTTAATCTGGCTGCAAGAACCAGATGAACAAGGCAGCCTCAGGACAGAGGGAGATGGGATTAATAAGGAGTCTATTGTATAGGCATTGAATGCCTGCCAGGTACTGGTGGAAAACATTGGCCATTCGTGACCACTTTGGATGAATGTCCCTTTGTACAGCCCAGGACTCCAAAGGTAAGCAAGAGCAGGGAGCATACAGTAACATGTCCAAGGGCAACGAGCATACATACAGTAACATGTCCAAGGTAAGCAGCACTCCTGAGCCATGGCCTTCGCTGCATCCTAGGTACACAGTTAGGTGATCCCTCTTGGAAAGTGCCTGTGATGATGACACACAGGGGTAGGGAAACCTAGAAGCATGTGATGGATAGTGAATTGGTTAAGGGGAAAGAGGACGATGAGCAAGCTGTGATGTAACCTGTCACTGTGATCACTCTGTGTTGTTGCTTTCAAGGAAGGTTTAGGGCAAAGGGAGCATCCTGAAGGAACCTGCCAGGATCCTCCAGGAGAGGTTCACACAGTCCAACTTCCAGCGGGAACAAAGGCATAGACTGGGGTCCATGTTAGCCTCAAAGATTCCGCCTCTAAAGCAATTTTGTCCCAGGTTCATGTTCTAAGATCTGAGGTGGCAGATGGCCAGCAATTCTGGAGAGCTATCAGAAAGATGTGCTGTTTCTTTTCTTCTCCCCAACCTGAGGCCAGTGCCACCTCTTTTGAGGGCTGTTGCTCCTCAGGCAGCACCAAGGACAAAGATTCAAAGGGACTCCCAACTTCAGGGAGAGGGCAGAGCTAGGAACAGAGACAAGGTAAGAGAGGATTGTGAGACGAAGGGACACAGTTAGGATGGACCAAGATCTGACTTCTTCTTGTGTTTAGACACACCCAGAAGAGACCTGGGGTCCTCTCTATGAAGAACAGCACAGGAGACTGAACGGTAAAGACTTGCAAAGGGGGTAGCACTTTGGTCATATGTCTTTTTTATATGTATTCGCCTTTGCAGAGGACCGAATACCTGGGACTTAAAAATGAACAACATGCTGTTCTTGTTGTGTTCTCATGACCCTTGCATTAGCATGTGTTTTCAAAACAACTGTAACAATCTAAGTCAGAAATGTGGAGCATGTGATTTGCAAACAACTGTTAAAATGTATCCAGTCCTTTGAAAAGATTCAGAAATTACAAGAAGGGGGAGCCCTCGGGAAGAACAGAACCCAGAGCAGAGAGGAGTGTCCTGGAGTTATCAGAGAGCTCCAGGTGGCCAGGGTATATAGAGGACTGAAGGGGGTCATTTAGCAAGAGCTAATCATAGTACAGCCATGAGAAGAAACTTGCACTTGAGTCAAAGTGGAAGAGGCAGCCATTCTGACAACTTAAGGACAGGCCATGGATGGAATGGTTAGCCTTTCAGATGAGTCTGGCCACTGAGTGGAGGTGGCAGTTTGGAGAGAGGGAGGGAAGGAGAGAGGGAGGGAGGGAGGGAGGGAGGGAAGGAGGGAGGGAGGTCTGGGAATGCAGGGGGCAGGATGGCAGTAGAGTTGAAGAGCTTCTGCTGGCATTTGATACTTGGTGGCCACAGAGACAGCCCATAGGCAGAATGGTGTCTCCAGGTACACAGGGAGGACATGGGGATGTCCCTCTGACAGGGTTTGGCTATCATCCTTGGGTGGATGCTACTTATTCATTATCATTTGGAGAAGACTGCTGGAGGAGGCACAGAGGCAAGGAACTCTTGTACATCGAATATATCACTCAATCATTCATAAACTGTATGTTTCAGATGGTTGGTTGGTCAACGATTCCCTTAAAAGAACTAGTGAATGCCATCTCCTTATTTGTAGATTATTTTGAGAATCTATGCATCACACCACAGACTCATGCTTCAGTATGGACTATACTGTGGTCTCGTGAGGGAATGGCTATCACGTGACAGGGGCATAGCACTTGTCTCTCTGCTTATGTCTACCCTTCTCACATCAGCAATACTTGCCAAACGGAGAAGCGATCAGAGAGAGAAATGAGTCCATGTAGATCTGGGCCCTCACCAGACTTAGGACTCTTCCTGATTCCCCACAGCAATCTGAATGAGTCCAGACCTTTATCTGGAGAGCTGCCCTCCAACCCTCCCTCCTCCCTAGTTACTTTCTTCTTCCCTCTGTCACGGTAAGCTCCAAGCTCCAGTGATGTCAGGCAGCACCCTGGTCTTCTGCCCTAGTGACTCCATACAC
>NW_018393125.1:0-3764 GCF_900095145.1 Mus pahari
TTTCAACCAAAAGTTATCAAGCATGATGAAGAACACTTCATATTCATCAAGGGGAAAATACACCAGGAGAAAGTCTCAATTCTGAACATCTATGACACAAATGCAAGAGCACCCAATTTCATAAAACAAAACAAAACAAAATAAAAACAACAACAACAAAACACTTTACTAAATCTCAAAACACACATTGAACCCCACACAATAATAGTGGGAGATTTAAACACTTCATTCTCATCAATGGACAGATCCTAGAAACAGAAACTAAACAGAGATACAGTGAAACTAACAGAGGTTATGAAACAAATGGATTTAACAGAGATCTACAGAATATTTCACCCTAAACCAAAAGAATATACCTTCTTCTAGACACCTATGATACCTTCTCCAAAACTGACCATATAATTGGTCACAAAGCAACCCTCAACAGATATAAGAATATGAAATAATACCATGCATCCTATCAGATCACCACAGTTTAAGGCTGGTCTTCAATAACTATAAAAACTACAGAAAGATCACATACATGTGGAAACTGAACAATTGTCTGCTCAACAACGACTTGGTGAGGGAAGAAATAAAGAAATTAAAGAATTCCTGGAATTTAATAAAAATATTGACACATCATCCCCAAACTTATGAGACACAATGAAAGCATTGTTAAGAGGAAAGTTCATAGCACTAAGTGCCCTGGTAAAGAAAATGGAGAGATCTTTCACTAACAACTTAACAGCACACCTAAGAGCTCTAGAACAAAAAGAAGCAAACTCACCCGAGAGGAAGAGAAGGCAAGAAATAGTCAAACTCAGAGCAAAAATTAGTAAAATAAAAACAAAGAAAATGATACAAAAACTCAGCAAAGCTCAGAAGCTGCTTCGAGAGAGAATCAACTAGATAAACCCCTAGTCAAGCTAACTAAAGGGCCAACAGGCAGTATACAAATTAGTAAAATCGGAAATGAAAAGGGAAACATAACAACAGAAATGAAGGAAATCAAAAAAAAAAAAAAACATCAGATCCTGCTATATTAGTCTATACTCAACAAAACTGGAAAATCTAGGTGAAATGGATGGTTTTCTATACAGATGTCACATACCAAAGTTAAATCAAGATCAGGTAAACTATCTAAACAGGACCATATCATACAAGGAAGTAGAAGAAGTCATTAAAAACCTCCCAACCGAAAAAAAGCCCAGGGCCAGATGGATTTAGTACAGAATTCTACCAAACCTTCAAAGACAACCTGATACCAATTTTCCTCAAACTATTCCATAAAATAGAAATAGAAGGAACACTACCTAACTCGTTCTATGAAGCCACAATTACTCTCATACCTAAACCACACAAGGATGCAACCAAAAAAGAGAACTTTAGACCAGTCTTGCTTATGAATATTGATGCAAAAATATTCAATCAAATTCTTGAAAACCAAATCCAAGAACACACTAAAACTCTCATTCGCCACGATCAAGTAGGCTTCATCCCAGGGATGCAAGGTTGGTTTAATATATGAAAATCCATCAATGTAATCCACTATATAAACAAACTCAAAGAAAAAAATCACATGATCATCTCCTTAGGTGCTGAAAAAGCATTTGACAAAATACAACACACTTTCATGTTAATAGTATTAGAAAGATCACAAATTCAAGGCCCATATCTAAACTTAATAAAAGCAATTTACTACAAACCAATAGCCAATATCAAATTAAATGGAGACATACTTAAAGCAATCCCACTAAAATCAGGGACAAGAGAAGAATGCCCACTCTCCCCATATCTATTCAATATAGTACTCAAAGTGTTAGCTAGAACAATAAATCAAGAAAAAGAGGTCAAGGGGATACAAATTGGTAAAGAAGAAGTAAAAGTATCACTATTTGCAGATGATAGGATAGGATACATAAGCGGCCCCCAAAACTCTACCAGTTAACTTCTCCAGCTGGTAAACAACTGTAGCAAAGTGTCCAGATACAAAATTAACTCAAATAAGTCAGTAGCCTTCCTTTATACAAAGGATAATCAGGTAAGAAAGAAATTAGGGAAATCATTTCCTTCACAATAGCCACAAATAATATAAAATATCTTGGGGTAACTCTAACCAAACAAGTGAAAGACCTGTAAGACAATAACATCAAGTCTCTCAAGAAAGAAATTGAAGATCTTAGAAAATGAAGAGATCGCCCATGCTCATGTGTTGGCAGAGTTAACATAGTAAAAATGCTCATCCTACCAAAGGCAATCTATAGATTCAATGCAATCCCCATCAAAATCCCAACACAATTCTTCAAAGACATGGAAAGAGCAATTCTCAAATTCATCTGGAAAGGAAAAAAAGAACAGAATAGTGAAAGCAATACTTAACAATAAAAGAATGCCTAGGGGAATCTAGCCTCAAGCTTTACTACAGAGCAATGGTGATAAAAAACAAACAAACAAAACAAAACAAAAAACAAAAAAAAACCTGCATGGTACTGTTACAGAGACAGATACATTGATCGAAGGAATAGATTTGAAGATCCAGAAATAAAACCACACACTTACGGTCAATTGATCTTTGACAAAGATGCCAAAAATATACAATGGACAAAAAGAAAGCATCTTCAATAAATGATGCTGGTCTAATTTGCTGTCTGTATGTAGAGGAATGAAAATGGAATGAAAATAGACCCATATTTGTCACCTTCTACATAGCGCAGGTCTAAGTGGATCAAAGACCTCAACATAGAACCAGATACACTGAATCTAATAGAAGAGAAAGTGAGAAAGAGCCTTGAACTCTTTGGCACAGGGGGGAAATTTCCTAAACAGAACTCCAATGGCTCATGCTCTAAGATCAAGAATTGGTAAATGGGACCTCATAAAACTGGAAAGCTTCTGAGAGGCAAAGGACATAGTCAATAAGACAAAATGGCAGCCTACATATTGGGAAAAAAAACTTCACTAACCGCACATCCGATAGAAGGCTAATATAAACACAATACTGCAATTTTGTCAGTATATTTTCATCACATTGGAATTCACAAAATTTGAAATGTACAATATGGACTTATAAAGAATCCTTCATTTTTTTCAGCTATACTGGTGGTTTTTACTATCCTGTACAATAGCTCCAAAAACAACCTCTTCCATGTCCCACTAGCTTCACCAGAACATTCTTTGTGTTTCACTGCATACTGTGGGTCCAACTAACATAGTGATCTCTTTAATCACTCTCTCTATTATTACATACAAACTCCTCCAGGCCAGGCAATAGATATCATTAATCTTTACTTCTTGACAATGTCTAGCACAAAGTCTATCTACAACTACGAGTCAGAGAAGGATCAACAAAGCAATTTTCAACAACCAGGAACAAGGCAGAGGAATCTTTTCCTCATCTTTAAAGAGCATAAAATTTTTCATTATTGGGTTAAATTGGGGTTGACAAATTGAAATTTCATCTTCACTTCTACAAAAGAATGAAATAGGCTGGGACAAATAAATTTTTTGAATGCACTGCATATTGAAGTGCATGAGTCCTATATAACAAGTAAGCAAACTTGCTCACTTTCCAGCATGTAAAGACAAATTGGTACCAGCATAGTGGGGTATTCCTGTGACAACTTGACCATGACTTTGGAACTTCGGGCCAGAAGATCTAATTGGTGTTAAGAGCTCTTTGGGATGTTGCATAGAAGCTTGGAAGATAATGTTGAGAACAGTGCAGAAGATGGAGGCCTGGCTTGTGAAATTTCAGAGGGAAAATTAAAGACTCTTTTCAGGGC
>NW_018393125.1:4503-9573 GCF_900095145.1 Mus pahari
TGACCTGCTTGAGTTCCAGTCCTGCAACCTTTGGTGATCAACAGCAGTATGGAAATGTAAGCTGAATAAACCCTTTCCTCCCCAACCTGCTTCTTGGTCATGATGTTTGTGCAGGAATAGAAACCCTGACTAAGACAGAGAGATACCTCAGAACCAAAAAGATATGCAGGGTATGTACTCACTTATAAGTAGATTGTAGCCAAAACAAACAAACAAGCAAACAAACATACAGAATACTCAAGATATAGTCCACAGGAATCAAAAAGTTCAAGAAGCTGAAGTGCCCAAGTGAGGATGCCTCAGTCCCACTTGGGAGAGAGAACAAAGCAATCACAAGTGGGGAGGCAGGGGCGGACCTGGGAGGAAAAGTGGATGGGGGTGGAGTGGGGAGGGAAATGGGAACCTGATATGGTATTGGGTGAGAAAAAAGGACTGAAGCCCTGAGGACCAGCAGAAAGAATGGAAACAGTCAACCTCAGAAAATAGGAGGTTGGGGGAACCTCCAGAATGTACAAGAGACCTAGGAGGTAAGAGACCCTCAGGAATCAAAGGGAGGAACCTTAGATGAAATGCCTGACAGTAGGGAGAAGGAACTTATAGAGACCACCTCCAGCAAGAAGTCAGGGCATCAAGTGAGGGATGGAGTTGCCATCCCATAGTCACATCTCTGACTCATAATTGTTCCTGTCTGAAAGAATTACAGGGATAGAAATGGAGAGGAGCCTAAAGGAAAGAAGGTCCGGCAACAGGCCTAAAATGGGATCTAGCTCAAGGAGAGGTTCCCAAGGCCTGACACTATTACTGAGGCTGTGGAGCACTCACAGAAAAGGACCTATCATGACTGCCCTCCAAAAGACCCAACAAGCAGCTGAAAGAGTCAGATGCAGATATTTGCACCCTATCAATGGACAGAAGTAGCTGACCCCTGTTATTGAATTAGAGAAATCTGAAAGAAGCTGAGGAGAAGAGTGATCCTGTAGGAAGAACAGCAGTCTCAATTTATCTGGACCCCTGAGATCTCTCAAACATTGGACCACAAAACAGATAGCATATACCATCTGATATAAGGCCCCCAACACACATACAGTAGAGGACTTTTGGGTCTATGTACATTCAGAGATGATGCACCTAAACCTCCGGAGACTGGAAACCCCAGGGTATTTAGAGGTCAGGTAGGGTGGGGGACTGGGGCATTCACTTGGAGACAGGGGTATGAAAAGGAGGTGTGGTATGTGGGGCAGTGGGAGGGTGGATGGGGTGAGGAATGGAATATAGGGTGTAAAAAAATAAAAAAAATTTCAGAAAAGACAAAAGAAAAAGAAAGAAGTTACATCTGCAGCCAGGAGGTGGAGCTGATCCTTAGTCCTCTGTCTACTTTCCCTGCCAGAGGAGAGCTTGCCTCCAGGAAGTGTCTGACCCTGGGACTCAGGTTAGATCACCATTTTCTCTCCAGCAACTCTCTAAGGCAGGTCCACTCAGGAGAATAACAAAACAGCTGGGACAGGGTCCTATGAGCCTATATCTGCAGCAAGGAGTTGGGGCTGTTCCACAGCCCTCTGTGCACTAGTCTTGCCAGGAAAGAACTGGTCTCTGAGGAGTGCTGACACAGGCTTAGAGATTCCCAGGAGTAACAAGCTCCAGCCAGAGGCAGCTAGAACATCTAAAATCACAGATTACCAGATGGCTAAAGGCAAATGCAAGTATCCAAGAACCAACAGAAAACAAGACTACTTGGCCACATCACAACCCAGTACTCCCACCAAGTCCACAAACCAAGGACAGCAAGTCCCGGATAACCCAACACACCATAAAAGCAAGATTCAGATTTAAAATCATATCTCATAATGCTGGTAGAGGATTTTAAGAAACATTAAAAACTCCCTTGAAGAAATACATGAGAACACAACTAAACCGGTAGAATCCCTTAGAGAAGAAATACAAAAATCTCTTAAAGAATTACAGGAAAACAAAACCAGAGAGGTGCAGGAAATGAACAAACCCATCTGGGATCTAAAAATGGAAGTAGAAACAATAAAGAAATCACAAAGGGAGACAACTCTGAAGATAGAAATTCTAGGAAAGAAATCAGGAGCCATAGATGCAAGCATCGCCAAAGAAAACAAGAGATGGAAGAGAGAATCCCAGATGCAGAAGATTCCATAGAAAACATCGATAAACAACAATCAAAGAAAATGAAAAATGCAAAAAGATCCTAATTCAAAACATCCAGGAAATACAGGACACAATGAGAAGACCAAACTTAAAGATAATAGGTGTAGATGAGAGATGAAGATTTTCAACTTAAAGGGCCAGTAAATATCTTCAACAAAATTATAGAAGAAAACTTCCCTAACTTAAAGAAAGAGATGCCCATGAACATACAAGAAGCCTACAGAACTCTGAATAGACTGAACCAGAAAACAAATTCCACCCAATATAATAATCAAAACACCAAATGCACTAAAAAAAAAAAAATGCACCAAATGCACTAAAAAGATAGAATATTAAAAGCAGTAAAGGAAAAAAGTCAAGTAACATATGAAGGCAGACCTTATAATTACATCAGACTTCTCAACAGAGACTATGAAAGCCAGAAGATCCTGGACAGATGTAATACAGATCCTAAGAGAACACAAATGCCAGCCCAGACTGCTATACTCAGCAAAACTCTCAATTACCATAGATGGAGAAACTAAAGTATTCTATGAAAAAATCAAATTTACACAATATCTTTCCACAAATTCAGCCCTTCAAAGGATAATAAAGGGAAAACTGAGGGAACGCTAGAAAGTAATATTTCAACAAACCTAAAAGAAGATAGCCACATGAACAGAATTCCAAATCTAACAACAAAAATAACAGGGAGCAACAGTTACTTTCTCTTAATATCTCTTAATATCAATGGATTCAATTCCCAAATAAAAAGACATAGACTAACAGACGCAGTACATAAAAAGGACCCAACATTTTGCTGCATACAGGAAGCCCACTTCAGTTACAAAGAAAGACACTAGCTCAGAGTAAAAGGCTGGAAAATAATTTTCCAAGCAAACGGTCTGAAGAAACAAGCTGGAGTAGCCACTCTAATATCAAATAAAATAGACTTTCAACCTAAAATTATGAAAAAACACAAGGGACACTTCATACACATCAAAGGTAAAAATCTACCAAGAACTCTCAATTCTGAACATCTATGCTCCAAATGAAAGGGCATATATTCATTAAAGAAACTTTAATAAAGCTCAAAGCACATATTGCATCTCACACAATAATAGTGGGAGACTTCAATANCCCACTCTCATCAGTGGACAGATCCTAGAAACAGAAACTAAACAGAGACACAGTAAAACTAAAGAAATTATAAGACAAATGTATTTAACAGATACCTATAAGACATTTTCATCCAAAAACAAACAAACAAAAAAAAGGATAGTCCTTCTTCTCAGCACCTTGTGGTACTTTCTCCAAACTTGACCATATAATTGGTCACAGAACAGTCCTTAGCAGATACAAAAATATTGAAATAATCCCATGCATCCTATCAGATCACCACAGATTAAAGCTGATCTTCAATAACAACATAAATAATAGGAAGCCCACATACATGTAGAAGGTGAACAACACTCTATTCAATGATAACTGGGTCAAGGAAGAAATAAAAAAAGAAATTAAAGACGTTTTTAGAGGTTAGTGAAAATGAAGCCACAATATATCCAAACTTATGGCACACAATGAAAGCAGTCCTAAGAGGAAACTCATAGCTCTGAGTGCTGCCAAAAAAAAAAAAAAAATACCTGGAGAGAGCATACACAAGCAACTTGATATCACACCTAAAAGCTCTAGAACAAAAAGAAGCAAATTCACTGAAGATGGGTAGACAGCAGAAAATAATCAAACTCAGGGCTGAAATCAATGAAGTGGGGGGAAAAAAAAGAACCATAAAAAGAATCAACAAAACTAGGAGCTGGTTCTTTGAGAAAATCAACAAGATAGATTAACGGTTAGCCAGCCTAACTAAGGGGTACAGGGACAGTATTATAATTGACAAACTCAGAAATGAATAGGGAGATATAACAACAGAATCGGAGGAAATCCAAAAAACTCATCAGATCCTACTTCAAAAGCTTATACTGAACAAAACTGGAAAGCCTGGATGAAATGGACAATTTTCTAGATAGATACCAGGTATTAAAGTTAAATCAGGATTAAATTAATGATCTAAACAGTCCCATTTCCCCTAAGGAAATAGAAGCAGTCATTAATAATCTCCCATCCAAATAAAGCCCAGAAACAGATGGATTTAGTATACAGTCCTATCAATCCTTCAAACAAGACCTAATTCCAATACTCCTTAAAGTGTTCCACAAAATAGAAACAGAAGCTACTATACAAAAATTGTTCTATGAAGCCACATTGACTCTAATACATAAACCACACAAAGACCCAACAAATAGAGAACTTCAGACCAATTTCCCTTATGAATATTGATGCAAAAATATTCAATACAATTCCTGCAAACTGAATCCAAGAACACATCAAAACAATCATCCATCAGGACCAAGTAGGCTTCATCCCAGGGATACAGGGATGATTCAATATATGGAAATCCATCAATATAATCCACTACATAAACAAACTCAAAGACAAAACCACATGATCATCTCCTTAGATGCTGAGAAAGCATTTGACAAAATCCAACACCCATTCAGAATGAAAGTCTTAGAAAGATCGGAAATTTAAGGCCCATACCTAACTTAATAAACACAAAAAACAGCAAGCTGGTAGCCAATATCAAACTAAATGGAGAGGAACTTGAAGGACTCCCACTAAAATCAGGGACTGGATAAGGCTGCCCACTCTCTACCTATTTAATATAATACTTGAAGTCATGCCAGAACAATTAGACAACAAAAGATCAAAGGGATACAAATTAGAAAGAAGTCATCAAAATATCACTATTTGCAGATGATATGATGGTATACATGAGACCCTAAAAATTCCACCAGAGAACTCCTAAACCTGATAACTTCAGTGAAGTAGCTGGATATAAAATTAACTCAAGCAATTTTA
>NW_018393125.1:10038-17477 GCF_900095145.1 Mus pahari
TGGTGGTTATCATGTAGAAGAATGCGAATTGATCCATTCTCATCTGCTTGTACTAAGGTTAAGTCTAAGTGGATCAAGGAACTCCACATAAAACCAGAGACACTGAAACTTATAGAGGAGAAAGTGGGGGAAAATCCTCAAAGATCCATATCCATATGGACACAGGGGAAAAATTCCTGAAATGAACACCAATTGCTTGTGCTGTAAGATCAAGAATCAACAAACGGGACCTCATAAAATTGCAAAGTTCTGTAAGGCAAAACATAAGTAAATAAGTCAAAAAGGCAGCCAACAGAATGGAAAAAGATCTTTACCAATCCTAAACCTGATAGAGGGCTAATATCGAATTTATACAAAAACTGAAGAAGTTAGACTCCAGAAAACCAAATAACCCTATTAAAAATGGGGTACAGAGCTAAACAAAGAATTCTCAACTGAGGAATACTGAATGGCTGAGAAGCACCTAAAAAATGTTCAACATCCTTAATCATCAGGGAAATGCAACTCAAAACAACCTGAGATTCCACCTCACACCAGTCAGAATGGCTAAGTTCAAAAACTCAGATGAAAGCAGATGCTAGTGAGGTTGTGGAGACAGAGGATCATATCTCATTGCTGGTGAGATTGCAAGCTGGTACAATCAGTCTGGAAATCAGTTTGGCAGTTACTTAAAAAAAATGGGCATAGTACTACTGGAAGATCCAGCAATACCTCTCCCGGGCATATACCCAGATGATGGTCCAGCCTGTAATAAGGACACATGCTCCACTATGTTTATATCAAACTTATCTATAATAGCCAGAAGCTGGAAAGAAACCTGATGTCCCTCAAGAAAGATTTGATACAAAAAATATGGTACATTTACACAATGCATTGTGACTCAGCTATTAAAAACAATGAATTTATGAATTTCTTAGACAAATTGATGAACCTGGAGGATATCATCCTAAGTGAGGTAACTCAATCACAAAAGAACACACATAATATGCACTCAGTGATAAATGGATATTAATCCCCTAGCTCAGAATACCCAAGATACAATTCACAAAACATATGACACTCAAGACAAAGGAAGACCAAAGTGTGGACACTTTAATCCTTCTTAGAAATACCCATGTAAGGATTTACAGAGACAAAGTTTGGAGCAGAGGCTTAAGGCATGACCATCCAGAGACAGCCCCACCTAGGGATCTATCCCCTAAACAACCACCAATCCAGGAGCTATTTTGGATGCCACCAAGAGCTTGCTGACATGAGCGTGATAAAGCTTTTTCCTGAGAGTCTCTGCCAGTGCCTGACAAATACAGAAGTGGATGCTCACAGCCATGTATTGGATGGAGCACTGGGTCCCCAATGAAGGAGCTAGAGAAAGTACCCAAGGAGTTGAAGGGTTTGTAGCTCCATAGGAGGAAAAAAAAAATATGAACTAACCAGTACCCCCAGAGCTCCCTGTGACTAAACCACCAATCAAAGAAAACACATGGTGGGACTCATGGCTCTAGCTGCATGTGTAGCAGATGGCCTAGTAGGTCATCAATGGAAGGAGAGGTCCTTTGTCCTATGAAGGTTCTATGCCACAGTATAGAGGAATGCCCGGGCTAGAAAGCAGGAGTGGGTGGGTTGGGGAGCAGGGAGAGGAGGGAGGGGATGGGAATTTTTGGAGGGGAAACTAGGAAAGTGGATAACATTTGAAATATAAATAAAGGAAATATCTAGTAAAAAAGAATAAAGTACATCAAAAACTGAAACAAAAGTCTTAAAAAAAATCAAAGAAAATTTGCAAAAATAAAGCAATTATAGGCCGTGAACATATGTATCCAGATATCATTCATATATATAAGCATTCATTTTAGTGGTATTATAACTTTGAATAAACCTGAGCAAAATAAAACAAAAACAAAGACATGTAACAACTTGTCACATCATCATAAGGTATTTTAAAATGGATATTAAACCCAAAATGAACTTCACAGTAAAGTCCTTGGCATGTCCAAAGAAGAAATTAGGATTAAAATTGTTAAGATATAATTAGAATGTATGGATATCTGCAGGCATTGAAATACTCAAATTATTATGAGAAAATATTTTCTGTAATATCATGAAAGTAACTATTCAAATTTGGAGCAAAATGCATAATTTTAATTTAGATGTGAAACTTTGAAATAAGACACATAAATATGAACTAATTTGGCAACCATTAATGATGCTGGCCATCAAAATTTATTAGGACAACTATGGTAACATAGTTTTTAACCAATTCAATGTATATTTAATTTAGTAGTAATGAATTTAACTGAATTTTTACAATTGTAACACCCAGCTATGACACTATGGTTACATAGAAGAATCAATGAAACTGTACATGGGCTTTTACTTTTATCTTAAAAAGATAAATAAATCACTGAAAGTAAAATTTAATATCAAAAAAAAAGAATAAAAAGAAAAACAAAGACATCATGAAATTTGCAGGCAATTGGATGGAACTTGAGAATATTATCCTGAGTGAGGTAACCCAATCCCAAATGGTCAGGTATGGTATGTACTCACTTATAAGTGGATATTAGTTATAAAATTCAGGTACCATCCTATACTCCACAGACCCAAAGAAGCTAAACAATACAGACGACACTACTGAGGAATCTTGAATCTCACATAGAAGGGGGAATAAAATAGGCATAAGAGGCAGACGGAGGTACGGATTTGGGAAGGAGAGGCTTGCTGAGCTGTGTTAGGGCATCAGGATCAGGTGTGAAAAGGATAGGAGAGATGGCTAGATGGCTGTGAAAATTATTGGAAATCTGCAACTGATAGTGGTGAGCAGGGGAGACGATCTCTATGATGAGACAGAGACCTGAAATAAGGGAAGCATCCAAGAAATCAGTGGGTTTGACCTTGCTTATGACTCACTATATTGAGGTTGTGGAACCTGAAGAGGCCACCATCTGTAGCCAGATAGTAAACCCAGTGGGGTGATAGAGACCCCAACCCACCCACAAAACTCCCAATATAAAATTGTTCCTGTCTCCAAGAAATTCAGGAACTGGGAATGGAAAAGAGACTGAGGGAATGGCTATCCAATAAGCTGTCCAGGTTAGACCCATCCCATGAGCAAGCACCATTTCCTAACCCTACTAATGATACTGTTATGTGTGCAGACAGGAGCATGTTGTCCTCTGAGTGACTCCATCCAGCAGCTGACTCAGACACATACAGACCAATGAAGAGCAATTGGAGTTTTGGCATTCTTATAGAAGAATAAGAATATTATTATTCTTACTATTAAGTAGGAAACATTGTGGGCCCTGAAGGGGATGGGAACTCCCCAGGACAATAACAGTGTCAACAAATCTGGACCCTTGGGGCTCTCAGGGTCTGAGCCACCAATCAAAGAACATAAAGTGCTACACTTAGGCCTTCCTGCACATAAGTCACAGATGTGCAGCTTGGACTTCTTGTGAGTCCCTAACTACTGCAACAGGGCCTGTATCAAAAGTTGTTGCATTAACATTGGATATGTTCTTCTAGCCGCACTGCCTTGTCTGTCCACAGTGGGAGTGGAACTGCATAGCATCATATAGACTGGATATGCCTTTGAGATAAAGGATTACTAGAGGAACATCCATCTACATAGAGGAGAAGAAAATGGGGTTGGGAGAAGGATTATGAGGGGAAATGACTGCAAGGGGGCAGCAAGTGGGATATAAAGGGAATAATTTTTTAAAAATTAAATTAAAAAATAGGTGTTTATTTCTCCATTGTCCCCAGATTAGATCTCCAATTTATAGCACTATATTTTATCAACAAAATTTTACACAAAGTAGATGAACCATCAAACTGAACCTTTTGCAAGGATGTGTTGCAGTAAATCTCTCCAACCCAAATATGCCCCAGCAATGAAAACACAACACAGTTAATATGATTACATGCTATGCGCCTAGATTGGGCAAATCTACCGCTACACTACAATCTTCCACAGCTTGTGAGACCCCTTCAAACTTGCAGTTTCTCCAAGCCATGTGCTTCTGTTCTGCTTTTCTCCTTCTTCCTCACCCTCTGAGTCCTCTCCCTCTTCCATTTTCTCCTTGTTCTTTCCCAATCACCTTCCTCTCCACCTTCCCTTTTATCTACCCAATCATCAGTTCTCCTTTATTTTACAAATTAAGGTGGCAAGCAGGTTTACAGGAAGTCACCTGAGTGCTGACTCATTCCTTGTTTGCAGTCACTCACAGGAGAATGAAATTAACATAAAATATAATTAGCCCCAGGGCTATACACAACAAGGATGGTTTTTGTATCTTTAGAACCTGAAAAAAAAAATGCTGGCAGGTTGCAGATCCAGAGCAAATTATTTACTATCATATTTATGGCTCTTAATAGCCATATATTATCCTCCTTTGTCCCTGATGAAACAGCTTTGTGACAATTTAGGTGAATCATCTGTAATGTACTTGTAGAAATTTTTCTTTGGAATGTATTAACTTACCAGATTGATAATGTCAACCAACCCAGATATTTAGGACTTAAGTCTCTACCAGATTTCTCTGCTATGTGATAACCAACCTCTTCCATGTTTTTACCAATTAATTTTAAAGAGTCTTGATTAATGGCTTTCTTTCTTCTATTACTACACACACACAAAACATAAACTGCTTCCACAGTGGGCTTTTATATGATCCAAATCTGTGTTACTGGTTCATGGTCACTGATAGTTGGATTCAGCATGAAACATTTCTTGACTTCTTTGAGGAGAGAGTTGTGATTCTCTGTCAACTATTAAATTCTTGATTTTCAGAATCCTGTGGGTCAGGGACTATATAGTTCCCACTATGCTAGGAGAACTGATCCCTAGGAAGAGTTACAAGGTTAATGTGATCCAGAAATGCTTCTACTTGGTAGTATTTTAGATGATCCCTGAGAGATTGTCCTTAGACCAAGAGGGTTTCAGTCTCTCAAGTACTCAGGGAAAGCTGTGAATAGGGCACACATATGAAAGAGGGTGGTAAATAGAAAGGAAGAGAGTTGACAGGCTCCCTTATTTAGATATAAGCATCCTGGAAATTTTCACATTTTGGGGAATAAAAGAGTTCTAGTGAAGTGTAAAACAGCCTGATGGAAATGCTTGCTGGAAAACATGCAAGAGAAAGATGAAAATTGTATACATAAGAATGCAACAGTAAAGATTTCATGATTTAGAATCTCAACCATCATGTAGTCCATGTCCACCCTAGTATAGATGCCCTCTAAAATCTTTCTGTTGCTCATGAAAATCTAATTTTAGTTTTGAAGTCAATCAAAGATTAAAATTTGTTTTTAAGAATAGAAACAGGACGGGCGTGGTAGTGTACACCTTTAATCCCAGCACTCTGGAGGCAGAGGCAGGCGGATTTCCGAGTTCGAGGCCAGCCTGGTCTACAAAGTGAGTTCCAGGACAGTCAGAGCTATACAGAGAAACACTGTCTCGAAAACAAAAAACAAAAAAACAAAAACAAAAACAAAAACAAAAAAACAACAAAAAAAATTGAAACAGGATGGTTGCATAATTCACCAGATGCAGTGTTTTCATAACATATTAGAGGCCCTCAGCTCAATCCCAACAAGCCACACCCAACAACACAAATAATTTGGCAGCACATACCTATAATCCTAATACCTAGGGTATGGAATCTAGAAGATCTGAGGTATGATTTATTACTTGCCCAAGTTCATAGAACAGCATCTGAAAATGTCAGCTTGACACAACCTACAATTTCCTAGTAAGAATATTGCAGTTAAGGACCTGGTAAAATAGTGTTAGCCTGTTGGTAGGTCTGTGGAGGATTGTCTTGATTATTAACTGATATGGTAAAATCACTCTTAATGTAAATACCTTCATTTCATTGGACACTGGGACCCACACTGCATAAAATCAGTGCAGAAATGTAGGTGAGCTTCAGGCAGCAAACAGAAATTTTGGGTGCATTTTTTCTCAATGCTCTTGACTGTAGTTGGGATGTATGGGTTCCTGTCTTACTTTCCATATGTAACTAGCAATTGTAAGGTAAACAAAACCCTTCATCTCTTCTGTTTCTTGTGGTCAGGATATTTTATCACAGCCACAGACATGAAACTATATCCTTGTCTGAAATGACAGACAAGCAAATTCAAACTATCTTGATGGTCCCATAGGAAGAAGCAGACACCCAACTTTATGTATCAGAGTTATAATATAAATTCTATTGCCTCCTCCCTCCTTTTCACTCTGAAACAATTCTCAGAGTCCATCCCTTCTCTCTGAGTAGTAGTAATATCTTTTGAGGTTTCTGCACTGATCACCTTTTTACCTCAGTTAGACTATCTATTTAATACATCAGTTGTTATCCACAGTCGTCCAGAATAGTCTCGATTTCTATATCCACCATAGAGGACATTCTTCAGATTCTCTCCAGTTATTGTGGTCTGGAGAGTACCCTTAAATAGAAGAATGTATATTCTAATTTTTAGTTCAGTTCTGATTATTGATCTAATGGTGCTTATGGTCATGTAACCAATGGCTACACTGGGTATTGTTTATATTAAACTAACATGCAATAGTTATACAAAGAATGGTAATTCTTTTGCATCAAGCACTGAAATGGATTCTTCCCACCTCAAGGAAACAAAGAAGGTCAAGCTAAAACAGGAGTGAACAGAATGCAGGAGATAATATCTTTAGAGTAGCAACAAAGCCTAAAGAATAAAAAATTCACATCAACAGAATAGAATCTATAGCTTGAGATCAAGGAAGGAAAGTTAACCTTAAGTTGTGCTAACTAAAGAAATGTTCATCATCCTTAGTCATCGAGAAATGCAAATCAAAATGATCTTAAGATTTTACCTCATACCAGTCAGTATGGCTAAGTTCAAAAGCTCAGATGACAGCAGATGCTGGTGAGGATGTAGAAAAAGGGGAAAACTCCTGTATTGCTTATGGGATTGTAAGCTGATACAACCATTCTGGTAATCAGTCTGGCAGTTCCTCAGAAAATTGGAAATAGATCTTTGCTATGGTGCACTGCCAGGGAGATGGTGGCCAGATGTGACACAGCTTCTGGGAAAGATACCGTTTCTGGCTCCAGTCACCTGGCACCTTTCCCATCCAAGGAGGGGTGTTCCCCCGGGAGGAGTCTCAAGGCCTGAGCCAGAAGGAGAGCCATCTTTGCTCTGGTTCACTGAGGCTCTAGTCTGCTCTAGTGAGAGTGTGGACCACAGAAGCTACACAGCTTCGGGACAGACAGAAGCAACCTAACTTCTGGGACAGAACCTGTTTCAGCTCTAGAAATTTGGGCACCTTCCTCTCCAGAGGAAAAGTGGCCACCTGTGAGGGCTCTGTCTGCCAGAGCAGGTGAGAGAGTCATATTGTGTCCAGGGTCCCTCAGTGGCTACTCTGTGCAGGTGAGTGAATAAACTGCAGAGGCAACACA
>NW_018393126.1:0-1346 GCF_900095145.1 Mus pahari
CCTATAAAAACCCCTAGCTTTCTGGCCACGAGGTCAGTGCCTCTGCCTCCTGCGTGAGGTATGCATTGACCTGGAGCTCCGCCATTAAACTACCTCATGTTTTTACATCAAGATGGTTTATTCGTGGTTTTTGGGCATCGCCTTCTCGAGTCTAAAGTGGGGAGGGCTCCCCATGAAAGTCTCACATTTGGAGGTCCCACTGAGATTTTCATGATGCTCAGGAACCCCAAACCGAATCCTCTTAGAGTTATGTCTGTGAGTCTTAAGTCTTACATGTACATGTTGTATGTTGTCTGAGTGTGGTGCCGCTGAGCTTGTGTGTGTGTCGGTGTCTTGGGTTACCAGATCCGGTGTTTGGTGTTTTAGCAGCTGCTGTGAGGGCCCGTGAGGGCCCAGCGGCTCATGGAGGAGGACGCTCTTTAGGCCTGCAAGGCTGCAGCCCTGGGAGACGTTCCAAGGGCGACCCTGGAAGGAGAGGCCAGGGTAAGGGACAGTCAGGAAGGCCTGACTGTCGTCTGGCAGAAAGAGTTCCTTTTTCTGCCAGAAAGGGACGGGAGACGGAACCCCGTCCCATCAAAGGTAGCGTTTGGCTGGTTGTATAAGTCCAGACGAAGACGAGTGTTTAAATGTACTAGTGTTTGTTGTTCCTGTTTTGTTCTTGTCTTTTCTGATCTTTGTCTTGGGACAGACTGTATTTCTAAATGGTTTTTAAAGTGTATGTTTGACCGCTGAACAGGCGGGTGAAACAGGCAGGCAGCTCCATCCCCCTGTGGCAGCTGCCTCCTCTGAGGCAGGACCTGGAGGGCTGCTACAAGGAAGCGCTGGCTGGGTGCGGTGTCGCCCGCCTGTAGTCCCAGCAACTCGGGAGGCTGAGACAGGAGGATCGCTTGAGTCCAGGAGTTCTGGGCTGTAGTGCGCTATGCTGATAGCCTGTCTGCACTAAGTGGTGACCTCCCGGGAGCGGGGGACCATCAGGTTGCCTAAGCCTAAGGAAGGGGAGCAAAGCTGCTCAGCCATGCTTGGAGCTGGCAAGAACACTGGGGCGGGAAGTGGCTGCCAGCGGTGGCCGGCAGCGAGGAGGCGCTGTCTCAGCGGGCCCCACACTGCCTCAGAGATCATGGGGGGGGGGCAGCGGGGCACCCGGGCTGTGCGGGCAGCAGCCACCAAGCCCGAGGTAAAAGGTAAAATTCTTTAATTGGTCTGAAAGGTGTATATGATTAAAGGGTGTAACATCAGTTACAAAAAGTTAGCTTTAAATTAGTAACTCAGGATTAGAGTNNTTTCTAATAACAAAACGTGGCAAAACACAGCTCAGAAAACTAGGCCTCTAGGATACTTCAAATTGA
>NW_018393126.1:2645-4418 GCF_900095145.1 Mus pahari
CCCAACTACCGCAGGGTTCTAGTAGCGGGGCTGAGAGGCGCTGTTCACGGGCCTACAAATTTGGCTAAGGTAAGAGAAGTTATGCAGGGGACAACTGAGCCCTCCTCGGTCTTTTTGGAGAGGCTCATGGAGGCTTACAGGAGATGCACCNCATTTGACCTTATGTCTGAGGGGCAGTGGGCCTCAGTGATCAGTCGGCCCTAGACATTAGGAGAAAATTGCAGCGGATTGAGGGATTGCAGGATTATACTGTAGGGGATGTAGTTAAGGAAGCTGAGAAAGTGTAGAGAGAGAGAAAAAAAGAGAAAGGAAAAAAGATGAGAACAGGAGGGACAAAAGACAGGAAAAGGTTCTGACTTGGGTTCTGGCCACAGCAATAGATAAGAACAAAGGAGGTAGGGCTAGACAGTTAGGGGGCCTGGGAGACAGAAAACGGCAAGGGCCAAGAAGACCCAGAGGAGACAGACCACACCTAGAAAGAGACCAATGTGCGTACTGCAAGGATACTGGCCACTGAGCCCGTGAATGCCCTAAAATCGAAACAGGGGGTAAAGGTGCTGTCTCTCGAAGAGAATAAAGACTAGGGGAGATGGGGCTTGGCCCCCTCCCCGAGCCTAGGGTAACATTAGAAGTGGAGGGGACCCCCGTAGACTTCCTGGTCGACATGGGCGCAGAATTTCCAGTGCTTCGAACACCATTAGGTAAAGTAAGAAAAAATAAATGAGAGAACGTTGGTAATTGGGGCTACAGAGCAAGAATCATACCCATAAAAAACACGCGAGGAGTGTGAACTTGGGACTCAGAACATCCTGGTCGAGTTGGGTGAGTTGGGGTGTCGGATTTCACCTAAAAAGGCACAGTTATGCTGGACGGAAGTGACCTACTTGGGATATATCTTGAAGAATGGACAACGATGGCTCACAGATGCCTGAAAGTGGACAGTGATGCAGAAACTGACCCCGACCACCCCTCACCAGGTAAGAGAATTCTTAGGAACGACGGGATTCTGTAGACTTTGGGTCCCAGGATTTGCCACTACCCCCTAACCAAAGAAAAAGGGGAATTCACCTGGACCCGGGAACATCAATCAGCTTTTGAGACTCTAAAAAAGGCCCTGCTGCAGGCCCCTGCCCTAGCACTGCTAGACCTGAACGAGCCGTTCACCCTACGAAAGGAACGGGGTAGCTAGGGGGGTCCTCACTCAAGCTTTAGGGCTCTGGAAGCGTCCAGTAGCTTACCTATCAAAGAAACTGGACTCTGTGGCTAGTGGATTGCCTCCCTGCCTACGATCGATAGAGGCTACAGCTGTGTTGGTATTATCAGGCAGGCCCCTGACCACTAGATGACCAACGCTCGACTGACTCACTATCAGAGTTTGCTACTGATGAGTGAGTGACCTTTGCTCCCCCTGCCACCTCAATCCTGCTACCTTACTGCCTGAAGCTGGCAAAACCCCTGTACACAAATGTGAGGAGGTATAGGCAGAAAAAACTGAAATTTGGCCAGACCTCACAGACAATCCGTGGCCAGAAGCAGTGACCTGGTTCACCGATAAAAGCAGCTTCATGGTGAAAGAAAGCTGTAAAAGACCTAGTGAAAAACTGCCGATCCTGTGTGCTCACCAATGCCGGGTCCAACAGGCTCCATGGTGGAAGATGCTTGCAAGGAGACAGACTTGAGACCTACTGGGAAACCGACTTCACTGAGGTAAAACCAGCCCAGTACGGAAATAAATATCTTTTAGTCTTTATAGACACTTTTTCAGGGTGGGTC
>NW_018393126.1:5163-6498 GCF_900095145.1 Mus pahari
TCCCCTGACTGACCAATGTTGTCAGCCAT
The DNA here is from genome assembly GCF_900095145.1 of Mus pahari. Classification (NCBI taxonomy): domain Eukaryota; kingdom Metazoa; phylum Chordata; class Mammalia; order Rodentia; family Muridae; genus Mus; species Mus pahari. The sequence continues at coordinate 5,193 of NW_018393126.1, forward strand.
CACTGGGTCACTGTTAATTCTGCTTTTACTCTTAACCTTTGGACTCTGCTTAATTAATCAACTAGTTGCCTTTGTTAGAGACAGAATTGTTACTCTAATTCTAAGATTAGAATCATTTAGAAAAAAGGGGGGGTTGAAGGGAAATGAAATTTAAAATGAAATTCAAGATGGTTTATTCATGGATTTTGGGCATCACCTTCTCGAGACCAAAGTGGGGAGGGCTCCCCACGAAAGTCTTACATCAGAACTGTGAAGACTCATGATTTGAGGCCAGTGTCCTTGCCCTTGACAGCCATAGTAGTCCTTACAGCTGCCACAAGGTCTCTGGCTTCCATTACGCAGAGGGCTTCCTATATAGGGTTGTACCCTAACCCACCACCATCTCTTTTCCCACAGGGACATCCATAAAGCCAAGGAGAGTAGCTGGGGTTAGTTACTGTTTGGTCACACAGCAGCCACCTCAAATGCATACCATTAATAATATAAGGATCTCTCCTAGGATCTCCGTGAAGATTTGGCAGAGTGTGTAAAAACCTCATGCTTGCACACAGTAGGTGCCAGATAAAAGCTCACCCTGCCCTTTTCCCATTTTTACTCACAGAAGGTGCTTTGCTGCTCTCTGTCTTTCCCGACTGGGCCTTGTCCCTGCAAGAGAGAAATGTGCTCAGAAAGCAGCAAACAGGTNGAGCTCAGGGAGCTGCACCCTGGTGTCGCCAGCTCTGCCCTTCTGGAGGAGCACCCTGGGGAGCTGGGGGACACTTTGATATAGGGCCCCATTGAGGGAGCAGTCCAAATGGATGTGGGTGCAGTCTNGAGCTCTCAGGGCAAATTAACTCCATGCCTTTGCCACATTCAGAGCCTTCCCATGTCCCCCGTGTCTGTCTGCACAGCGTTCACATCTTATTGCTGACTGACACTTTCTTTTTCATAAGTGCATTGGCCCCACACAGTTACATCTTAGGTCAGCCACCTGACCACCTCNAGTCTGTGCCATGCTCCATCTCCCCACTCTCCAGGGCTGCGGGCTCCTCTCTGCAGACAGGCACTGCTGCCCCACCTTCTCTGAGCTGAAATCACCATGGATTTGGTTGAGGGGACAAATCAATGGATTGTGGCAGTTTTCTGACATCCTTGGTAGCAAATTAGTTCAAGTCAGCCATGAGGTCTTGTGTGTGTGTGTGTGTGTGTGTGTGTGTGTGTGTGTGTGTGTGTGTGTGTGTCTGTGTGTGTGTGTCTCCTGGGCAGCTAGGGGAATTAGTTGGTACAGGGCCTCAGTGAAGAAGCCCACAATGAATGGGAGCAGGGG
>NW_018393126.1:7368-11459 GCF_900095145.1 Mus pahari
CAACCCAGCTTATCCTTACTTAAACTTCCCCGTGGGGGTCTTTGGAAGTGGATAAGGGGTCTTGATTAGCTTTGGTGGTCCCAATTTGCAGCAGTCACAGCAGGTACAGTAGAGGAAAGGATTGGGGTCCATGGTNCATGGTAGTCTTCCTAGGCCAGGGGCTCCTGTTGAGATGGGAAAACAACAACAGAGAGTTAAACNACTCAGAAACCAAAGCAAACAGAGNCAGGGACAACAGAGACAGGGACAGATCAAGGAGCAGCACAAAGAACAAGGGCAGAGGCTGAGCTGGCACAGGCTCTCACTGGAGAGTGGCACATTATGGTTGCTACTTGACAGNAAAGCAAATACACATCTTGCATAATTGAGTCATGACTGTAATCTAAGTGTACAATCTTTGCCTAACTATTGCTGCCTAGGCTTACAGGTGACACGCAGAGATGGCACAGAGGCAACACACTGCAGAGTTGGGAGCATCCACTCAGTTCCTATGACCCCAGTCCTCCTCAAGTTCACATAGCTTGCTCTGCAGGAAGAGATTCCCCACAGCGGGTCCTGCACAGAACTTTCTGGGAAACGTGTTGTCCTTCTCCAACTGGAGCACAAATGGCCCTGTTTCTTAATTTGGGTCATCTGTCTGAAGTGCAGAAGGGAACTAAAAACACCCCTCATTATGATTGCTGCATGGGAGTTAACTCTCGGTGAGCCCAGACAGGGAGAGTTCTGATTCCTGATTACACTGGTAGGTAGACTTGACACTACATGGAGTCTATGGTGCAATCAATAGTGTCCCTGTCTTTTCAGGACACACACACACACACACACACACACACACACACACACACACACACACACCTGTACATAGAGAAAGAGACTTTGTAGCTCAGGTACTGAAAACTGAAAATTGGGTCAGAATGTTAGAATTATGTTTCCTGTTCCCCTCATGACATCTGTTATGAACATTTTGGGGGTTCTTTGAAATCAGGAGGCCTGACTTTACACATTAGACATGGGACTGNAGGAAGCCTGCTTTTCTGGGCCTCTAAATTAAAAAAAATTTTATTTAAAATTTAAATTTAAATGAGCTTCTTTAAAATTATAGCTCGAGCTGCTCCAGGCTGGGTTGCATTGCTGTGAACATTTACTGAGAACCATGTTCTCAGCCCTGCGTGTGGAAAGGAATACCATGAATTATAATGGCACCTTACATATAGAAAATACTCTCCTTTTAAAAGAAATATAGGTTTATTTGTATGTCTGTGCATATTAACTTGAAATCAGCTCATTACAGAGACAGTCATTACAGAAAAGATTAAGGAAGTGAAAAATATAAAAAAAAATACAACATCCAGAGATGACCANTGAGAATACTTGAGTGTATGCCTTCCAGAATTTTCTGCATTCTAAAGAAACAGACTTACATAATTTTCTATAAACAGGAGCAAACTATATTTACATCCTGCATATATATTGTTAAGATAATACCATGAGTTCCTATTATGTAAAATATGTCATCATTTTTAAATGTAAGGTTTTTTTTTACAATCAAGAAATGTAAGAATATTGCAAGTGTAGACAAAGAGTAAACTAAGCTCACCTATTCCCTGCTTCAACAGTGTCAATGTCACTAATCCTGTCTATACCCTCCCTCTGCGCGTCACTCCTCCAACACTGTATTATCTTAAAGCAAAATTTAAACCACCTTTCAAGTAAGTCTGGAATAGGTTTCAGTACCACAGGAATTCTAAATTAAAAAAAAAAAGATTTATTTTTATTTTTGTGTATGTGTTTTTGTCTGTGTGAGTGTGTACCATAAGTGTTCAGGAATCCATGGAAGGCAGAAGACAGCGTTAGACGCTCTGGAGCTGGAGATGCAGGCTGTTGGGAGCCATTAGATGTGGTTTATTGCAACAAAATTGAGGTTCTCTTGAAGCTCAGCATGCACCCCTAATCCCTGAGCCATTTCTTTTGGCTCGCAACTCTAAATTTATATCAGTTCATTTACTTATATTTTAAACAGTTTTGTATTGATAAATGTTTGTTTCCCTTTTTCCCATTCTAAAAAAAAAAAAAAAAAAAAAAAATGCCGTAATGTTTATTACTTTGCCCTTAAAAAGAAAAGTTCCCTTTGCACCTATGGGAACCATATTCAAAGCAGTTAAAATCAATAATTCAAAACTAATGAGCCCTTAGAACAGACTTGGGCTATTAGCAAGTCCTGAGGTATGTCTGAGAGTGTCAGGGGAGAAACTGAGGCAATCAAGCTGGTAAGGACCACTTTGAGGGCCTTTTGGTAGTGACTGTTTACTGGTTGGTGAGTTTGCGTGTGTGTGTGTGTGTGTGTGTGTGTGTGTGTGTGTGTGTTTTCCCTTCTTGTCTTTCCCTGTCTTTTCTCCCTGGTGTTTCACTCACAGCCAGAAGCTGGCCATGAGTGAGCAGAGCTTTAGAAAGGGTGCATTTTCAACAAGCGGCCGCCAACTCTTCCCAAGGTCTTACCTTAATTCTTTCAAAGATTCATTGGCCTTGTGGTCCCTTCCCAGGTTGAGAGTCTTAAAGAAACCATGTTTTAGGGAAACCAGAAGCCATCAGCGCAAACTCAGGGGTCATTTCTCACTCAATCAAGAGGTTTCAGAAGTCATGGCTGCTGTGCTTATTCCCAAGTGGTTGAGATGCCAAGGCAGAAATCTCCAGACTGCCTTGAAGACTTGCAAACCCAGCCAGTGGCGTTTAGAAGGGTTCCGCGGGCACCCACCCTAGGAGCTTCCCTTAGAAGACAGTTCAGTTGTCCCCAGTTATTACCTGAAAGTCCCTTGAGGAGGAATTCATCCTCTAGCTAGTCCTTTGACTGAACCTGATTTGCGCCCCTGGATGCTTGGTTCTTTTATCACTATGGAAACACAGTGGAGGCACCTCATTGGCTCAAAACTCTGTTCTTCACAACAGAAGGTTGGGGAAGCAGCCAGTTAAACTGTTAAATCTTCACACTCAAATCAGTGTCCATTCTCAACAAAAGGGAATACATATGAGTTTCAGTATCAGATGGAGACCCTAGAAGCTTAATTTCCACAACAATAGACTTAACTGGGAACCACCAGCCTTACTGACCCGTGGCCACAGTCCTGGGATCTTGGTAGTTGATTTTAACTTCCTCTGTTTTCTCAGAAACCTAGAACTAACTCTACAGTGGGCACTTCCTTCTTTGAAGCTCAGCCTTTGAGACCTGTGGCAATCCACAGAAAGAGGAAGTTTTTAGCTACTGGTGGTTTCAGTTTTCCCCTAGACAAAGTTGATCTTGCCAGATAAAGCAAAACAAAAAGACAAAAATCACCAAACCAAAAAAGTGCTGGTTTATTCATTTTAATTTTAATACAACTCACTAAAAAACACACATTTTATACTGTAGGTTCATAAACAATACCCTATTGTTTACTATTCTGTTTTTCTTTTATAAATCGAGACTGATTGTAACCCATTAGATTGACTTCCTGGTCCTGTGATGGTTCACACCTCATAGTTTACAAAAGCTGGACGTTCACAAGCCTTGTGTATCCTCTGAACGCCAGTGCAGCTAGGCACTGGGCACAACCTCAGTCCTGTGCTCAGTGGAGTAGAAAGAAAGGCTAACAGACAGACAACAGCTGCTAAATGTTACCTTAAGAGACTCAATCGCCCTTCTGCTCTCTGGCATCAACAAGAACTTCAACCAGAGAAGGAATCTGACTTTATTATATGTATTATATGTAAGATATACCATGGCTACCAGGGAAAGAAACAGGAGGAAGAGCCATGGTAGGAAACAGAGAAACCATGTAGAAATATCTTAGAGGCCTGATGAGCCTTAGATGTTGGCAAGCAGTGACGATGACCAGAAGACAACACAGGCTGGGACGTGGGAGGGAGGGAAGGAGGGGCATTGAACTCCTGAGTTTCCAACTCCAGTGACTGAACTACTGTTAGTGAAGTTCACTGGTTGGAGTATGATGGGGATGGACAGATTTGAGAAGAGACTGTGCATTCTGTTTTGGACATGCCAAGGCACCAAGGGGATGCCTGACTGGTGATGTCTACTGGAGAATTTATTAAAAGTCCCA
>NW_018393126.1:12009-13192 GCF_900095145.1 Mus pahari
ACAGAGACAAGAGAGAGAGAAGCAGGAAAAGGAAGCATGGTCACTCTGATAAGTCCCAGGTCTCTGACTCCCCAGCCCGCTATTCTGCTGACTGGCTATGTTTGAATAAACCAATCGCATGTAACCGCGCCAATTATCCCCACCCTCAGACCCTTACCCTATAAAGATCCCAAACTTTTGGGCCTAAGGGTAGACTTCTCTGTCTCCTGCGTGAGATACGAGTCCACCCAGAGCTCTGTCATTAAAGTACCTCATGTGCTTACATCAAGATGGCTTCTCTGTCGTGTTTCTGCGGGACACCTGACTCCTGTGACCTGAGGACCCAAGGGAGCTCCTCACGAGGGGGTCCTACAACGGGAGACACAAGGACAATAGATGGTGAAGGAAACTCCAGATGCTCACTCGCCTCAAGCACTGATCTGTAAGAATCATTTCAGTTGTTAGCTTGTGGTGGTCAGATAGAGGCAGGCTCTGTCACCCACTGAGCTACATGCCCAGCACTAAGGCCATATTGGGATGTCAGTGCCCTCCAGCCCAAACCCCCACACCCCAATACACTCCAGCCTCAATACAGTTACATTATTGTCAGCTCCAAAACAGCAGACGGGGCAGGAAGTGAAGGCTTTCAAATCCCTTTGAAGTAGTACTCATGGTGTCTGTCCTCAAGGCATGGAGGGAACAGGGCTTAGCATTCTAGTTGGTCGGCCCCTGCTATCAGTCTTGGCTTGCTCATGGTGTGAGTGATGTTGCTGCCCTCCTGAGGTAGTAAATGCTATGAGCCTTCAACAGTCAGGGGCTTTGCTTTTTAAGTGTGACTGTACTTGCTGACTGTATGAATGGACCCAAGAGGAAGGCAGTGTCTCTTCAGAGGCGTGCAAATGTCTCCAGGGCACTCAGCTGCAAAAAGTTGGCTGCTTTTTGACTTTCGAGTTCTGACTTTAGGATGCTGTGCTAACCCAAAGCCTCCAATCTTTTTAGGTTTTTGGATGTATGGAATGTTGACTAANACTTAATTGTTAAAGATAACACAAAGATACTGAGACTATTGCCAACATCTTATGTCAAAATAGAGTTTTAGGCAGCATGGTGGTGCATGCCTTTATTTCCAGCCCTCAAGAGGCAGGAGTAGGTGGATCTCTGAGAGTTCAAGGCCAATATAGTCTACAAAGCAAGTTTCAAGCCA
>NW_018393127.1:0-36127 GCF_900095145.1 Mus pahari
AGGTCCTGAGTTCAAATCCCAGCAACCACATGGTGGCTCACAACCATCCGTAACGAGATCTGACTCCCTCTTCTAGAGTGTCTGAAGACAGCTACAGTGTACTTACATATAATAAATAAATCTTAAAAAAAAAAAAAGAATTGACAAATAGGACCTCATAAAATTGCAAAGCTTCTGTAAGGCAAAAGACACTGTCAACAAGATTAAAAGGCCACCAACAAATTGGGAAAGGGTTTTTACTAATCATAAATCTGATAGAGGACTAATATCCAATATAAATAAAGAGCTCAAGAAGCTGGACTCCAGAAATTCAAATAACCCCATTAAAAAAATTATGTACAGAGCTAAGCAAAGAATTCTCAACTGAGGAATACCAAATGGCGGAGAAACACCTGAAAAAAATTTTCAACATCCTTAATCATCAGGGAAATGCAAATCAAAACAACCTGGAAATTCCATCTCACACCAGTCAGAATGGCTAAGATCAAAAATTCAGCTGACAGCAGATGTTGGCAAGGATGTAGAGAAAGAGGAACACTCCTCCATTTCTGGTGGGATTGCAAACTTGTACAACCACTTTGGAAATCACTCTGGATGTTCCTCAGAAAATTGGACATATTACTACTGGAATATCCAGCAATACTTCTCCTGGGCATATATCCAGAAGATGTTCCAACTGGTAATAAGGAGACATGCTCCAGTATGTTCATAGCAGTCTTATTTATAATAGCCAGAAGCTGGAAAGAACCCAGATGTCCCTCAATAGAAGAATGGATACAGAAAATGTGGTACATTTATACAATGGAGTATTACTCAGCTATTCAAAACAATGAATTTATGAAATTCTTGGGCAATGGATGTATCTGCAGGATATCATCCTTAGTGAGGTAATCCAATCATAAAAGAAGTCACTAGATATGTACTCACTGATAAGTGGATATCAGTCCTGAAACTTAGAATACCCAAGATACAATTTGCAAAACACAAGATAACCAAGAAGGAACACCAACATGTGGATACTTACATTCCTCCTTAGCATAGAGTGCAAAATACCCATGAAAGGAGTTACAGAGAATGTTTGGAGCTAAGATGAAATGATGGACTATCTATAGACTACTCCACCTGGGGATCCATTCCATCATCAGCAAACAAACCCAGACACTAGTGCACATGCCAGCAAGGTTCTGTTGAAGGGACCCTGATATAGCGGTCCCCTGTGAGGCTATGCCAGTGCCTGGCAAACACAGAAGTGGATGCTCACCTTCAGCTATTGAATGGAACACAGGGTCCCCAATGGAGGAGCTAGAGAAAGTACCAGGAGCTGAAGGGGTCTGCAACCCTATAGGTGGAACAACAATAGGAACTAACCAGTAACCCCAGAGCCCATGTCTCTAGCTGCATATATAGCAGAAGATGGCCTATTCGGCCGTCATTGGGAAGAGAGGCCCCTTGTTCTCGCAAACTATATATGCCCCAGTACAGGGGAATGCCAGGGCCAAGAAGTGGGAGTTGGTGGGTAGGGTAGCAGGAGCAGGGGTGGGGTATAAGGAACATTTGGTATAGCACTTGAAATGTAAATAAAGAATATATCTAATAAAAAGTACATATAACCCAGAAACAATAATAATGATAATAATAATAATAATAATAATAATAATAATAATAACAACAACAAAAGAATATTGAGCATGCAACTATCACTTCAGATATGAGACCCCACATTACATTTAACCATAGAAAAGGTGGGGATATTGAGTTTGGCCTTTGTAGAGCCTTACTATTAGTTTTATTTTCCCTATATTACAGATTTATAATGTTTTAAAGGTTGTTGATGATTTGTCCACAAATAGTCCTAGACGGACAAAAAAAATTCCCTCCACTAAGGCACCTATGACATACTGAAGATTCCATGTACATCTATATTAATGAACCAATGAGCTTACTTAGTATTGCTTACATGATTATGGTTAAGAGAATACTTACTTGTGACTCTATGATTCAAAAATAGCTGTATTACTGAGTGATTTAATGCCGAAAGGGTAATTACATATACAACTTGGAAGGCAATCACCCCAGATAAATGTTTTTTTTAACTTGATTAGCATAAAGGCCACACCCATTTTTAAAAAAAATCATTGTAAGAAGCTTCATCACCAAAGTTAGCAGATATAGTATCACAAATAAGGACATATGTAGCATGTGACTTCCTGTCAAAATTGACTTGGGAAGCATTGATCGGGTAGCTTTAACTACTTCATTTCCTCCTACTTAAGTTTCCCACCATTCAAGCCTACTTACCATGTATTAGATATAAATTAATATAGTAAGTCATGTGGATGGCAATCAGCAAAGTAATCATTATCCAAACAGGTTTCCATGAGGCCCATACACCTAAAACAATAAGTAACAAATCTTACCACTGAGAAACCATGGGATAGACATACCTAGTTAGGAATACTGGTTCATCTGAAGCATGCTACTATTTCAGAGATTACTACATGAAATATTAGGCGTAGGCAAGTATGATGAATATGTTTTAATGAGTTAATCACATGACTGAAATAAAAATAAGTCAGATAGAATTTCTGTATATATTGAACACCTCCTTCATTTCTTCCCAACCATTCTGCACCATAAGCTTCCTTGGTAAAAGAAGGGGCTTTTCCACCCTTAGAACTTATTAAGATTAAAATCTTCCCTAATGCTCAGATGTAGACTTTCAAGAATTAGTATAAAGTCAGTCCAAAGTAGTGCTGTAATACTCATGTCTTAAATATCAATATGTTCAATTTAATGTACTCACTGGATGTTGGGCTACTAATACTGAATATATCTAGTTACTTAACTGTGTGTAAGTTTTCCTTTTCTATTACTTATATGAATTTCCATAACTTTATTCCTAGATAAAAATTCTACACTGTCTAAAATATTTCATTATGTCTAGCAGGATGCTAATTTAGAGACCACCATGAATTCTCCTACATCATTTTGAATATTTGATTTTGTAGAATAAGCCTGTATTTAGCTCTTACTTTCTCACTTGTAATTCACAAGAATTAGTGCCTTTCTCAGATAAATTTTCATACCAAATAACACAATGAGCTCAGAGTGGAATTTGGCCAGCCTACCAGTCAGTCAGTAGCAACTTTTTACATGATTAGATAAAGACCTTTTCTGTGTCATCCATCTTAATTATTCTTTCTATTTAGTGAATGTCAAATATGCATAAATCCCTTATTTCCTAAACTGCAACACAATCTCCAAAGTTTGTGTTAATTAAAATTACATTAAAATATCGTTTATGATTTACAAATGATTAAAGATATTATTAGATTATAAATATACCTAGTATTATTCAATCAAGGTATAAATAACTTTACAAATACTTCAATTATATTCCTTATTTATATATACACATGTGTGTACTATTGTTTATATATACATACATGATATACACACATACATATATACAGACATACCTGTCTACTAAATCAATGGATTTAGTCTTTTTAATAGTCTCTTCTGGGTAGTATGTAGGTATTTCATGGATGGAAAACAATACCGATGCATGTTTACAACCCATTCTTTAAAATTTTTGTCATTTAATCAGAACATCAAATACTGTTTCATTACTTATTTTTTGACATCTAAAATTTAAATCAGTTATGTGGGCTGGTGTATAAAGCCACCAAGGGTTTATTTTTTAAAGGACACAGACTTAATCAAATATCATAATCCTACAGTTGCATAATAGATAAAAGAAAAATCTATTAAGAAAGTTAAAAGGATAAAGAAACAGGAACTCCCAGATGCATGCAGGTATCAAGTTGTATTCTTCAGGTTGGCTATCAAGTTAATACTTATTAGGATGTAAGATTTGTACATGGGATTAGAGTAAATAAGAAAAGTTAGGTCAATTTACAATATGCCAGGAACGGTAACTACTAGATGAAATACCTTTAGGCAGAGCTACATGATGTGTGAATAGACAAGATGGAGATGGAAAATATTAGGAGGTGAGGACATGTTACCAAAGTAACAGACACATTAAATATTGGGAGATGTTTAAATATAACTAAATATCAAGCAATTTCAGGATATTAAATACATATGATATCTTAAGTAAAACATCTTATCTATGTCTTCAAGATATACCATCATAAATTGGATTAGAACCAAGAGAGTTTTAAGGTGCTACTTCAAATTCAAAGACAATAATTCATTCTTGGATAATAAGCAAAAGATGTTGTGAAGTAATGATTTAGAAGGACCCAGTTATTAATCTGATGATTTTATTTCTCTGCCTCATTTTTTTCTAGTTTTCTAACCAGGTTTTATTCCTATATTTCTTTTTAAAATATGTGACTAAATTGACATCATTAATACTACTAGATTCAGACAACTCAGCAGATATATTTTAAGGAAGAGCTAGCATTATTACTCAGTATGTGTGAATGTGATAGAAATGAAACTCAAGGTAATGGTTTGTTTCTGAGAAACTGAAAATATAAAATTCCAGTAAACATCAGCAAATTAAGCAAGCATGAGATTAACCATGAATTTAGTTTTTGATCTGCTTTTTTATGATGATTATAAGACTTTTGGCTTCACTTATGAATTTTCAGGTGACATCAGAAGTGAGAGAAGATACAACTTTTGGAACAATTAAAGTTCTGATGCTATTTAAACAGGAGAGAGTAAAATGTCAAAAGATGTGCCTTAGAAACTTCAATGCCAATATGACAGCTAGTTTGGTTGACTTGAACCTAAGTAGAGTCATCTGGGAAGAAAAAACCCTAATTGAGTAGTTGTCTTTATCAGATTCATTTGTGCCCATTTCTTGATTAATGATGAATATGGTAAGCACATCCAATCAGAGAAGGCTGGTGCCAGTGAGCAGTGTTCCTCTGTGGTTTCAACTTCACTTCCTACCTACAAATTCTGATTTTAAGCTCGTGTTCTATCTTCCTTTGGTGATGAACTAGGATGTAGCAGCATAATCCAAATAGACTCTTCCCCCATCCCAACTTATTTATGATCATTATGTTTTATCATAGTGAAATAAATGGAATCAATACTGGTGAAAGATAAAGCATGATAAAATAAATATATCAAAGAAAGTAAGAGATGTTAATCTAAGTAATGAGTAAGGCCAAGAGAAAATAAGTCTTTAGAAACCAAGTCAAGGGGAAATAGAATAATAAGTATTGTGACAGTGGCAGTTAGTGAAGAAAAAAATACACATTTTACCTGGTAGGACAATACTTATGCTTTCTTCTTGGTGAGTTACAAAGTTTTGAATGTAGCAGGTGGCACTCCAGTGGGAGTTTGATTGAATAAAGAGGTCCATTGTCATGTTGAAAAATTCATTTTCATCCTGTGAATGGGATTTTGATGTAGTTGGAATATACTCTCCTTTGCTGTCTCTCCATTCCATGTGAGGCTGTGGGAACCAACCTCCTGAATGACACTCCAACCTCACACCTGTGATATTTGGAGGATTCATAAGAATCTTTATGTTTGAGCTTGTAGCTGGTTGAAAACAAAGCAGGAAAATACTAAAGTTATGTATACATGGAAGAGGACATGGTAGAAAAATAAATGCTCTTTTCAATTTTAATCCCAGTTTCAAAAGATAAATAGTGAAAAGGCTACAGTACTCTGTTTGCCATAAGATACTTGTGATAATTGTAAGAGCCAGATGGAAAGGATATAAGATGCAGTCAGCATCATGTCCAAATTAAGTCAGCTGAGAAAAAAACCTGTTTCACTTAGTTACTCATTTATTTAAAATATTTTTTTATATTTACTTAAAATAGAAATGGAACTTGGTCTTTTGGTTATGATAAACAGAAATAAATATCTGAACCTCATTAAAATTATAATTTAATGTTTTTATTTTAACATTGTCATTAATTACTTTTGAGTGCCTATAAACAAATTATAAAAATGAATTTTATTTTAAACACTATGGAGTGACATTAATTAAAACTATCTGTATTTAACTTTTATGTAATTTTGTAAAATATGTTTCATATAAAAGGCAATATATTAATGCTATGTAAAGTTTATACTTACTTAGAAAAACTGAACATGTCTGAAAATTTCAGTATAGTTTCAGAGACAAATTTTGTGATATATATTGGCAAAGAAATTTATGGAGAGTTAAGGCACTATATCAAAACTGATCTGTCTAGTAAAATGTCTCTAGAATCAAGAACATAGTTTAAATCTTGGCTAACATAGTAGCTCTTTACTACTTATGGCTACTAACATGACAGTGGCCTATATTGTGTTCCTTTATTACATGACAGTCAATAAAGATTAATCATCTGGTTCTAGAATGCTACATATATGTGTACACGGGCATGGATTTCTTCAGTTTCCTTTAAATCTTCCACTTTACCTTCACTTCTTTTTTCCTTTAGAATATTTCAGAGTTAGTAAAGGAATATAAATTGGATACATACTTCATATATAGCATTATATCTGAGAAGAGGGAAATTTGTAGCTAAAATTTTTAGATTTAAAAAAATTAATTGGGCAATGAGAAGTAAGTTAATTGGTTTGGACAGAAATGGAAAAAATCTATTTCAGTAAGCAGATATTTTTACATTAATGAAATTTTTATACAATATATTCTGATAATTTCACTTCATCACCTTTAACTATATTTTTCTCAGCTCTCTACACACTCTTTTTTTATTTAGTGAAAAGTATATTTTTAAAATTCTGTTCAGCTGGAAATACTAAAATGTTGTCACAAATATTTGAAAGGTTAGGAAAATCAATCCAAAAGGAATCTGATTAAGATGTCAAATCTAACAGTGCATTTGGATATAACAAGAAACTTTTTCTTTATATAACTAACTTCTCTGCATTGCAGTAATTTTCATTTTTGATCTTCCACAACATCCAATTTAAAATTAAATGCATAAACATCATCTTGTTAATCAATCAACACAATAAGAGTTAAACACTAAGAATTTTCCATCTACTCAAGACTATATATGTTTTGAATCATGGGTACACAGCAGTTGCAGAGGGATCCATGCCTACCTGTGACCTTGACTTCTATGATATGCTCTTCATAGAATTTGTCATCTTTGAAGAAGCAGTGGTAGGACCCACTATCAACACTAGTTACTTTAAAGATCCTGAGGGTTACTTTCCCTTTCCCAATGTCATTTTTCAGGAGTTCAGTTCTCTCTACATATTTGTAGATAATTTCTCCAAGCAGGTCTTTACCATTCTTATACAGGTATACTGGCTCTGAATAGCGATTCTTGAACCAGCGAATTTCCATGTGCTTTGCTTGTTGTGGTGGAGACAACTGACAACTGAGTTCTAGGTTTTCACCCAAAGGAGCCAAGACTGGACTCTCTAAGCCATTCACAGTGAATTGTTCTGTGGAAGATTTCAATAATAAAAAGACAGGGGTGAGAATGAGTAAATATGTTCAGACCTCTTATTGAAATTATTCTACGCTGATCCCTCCTCCGTCCTCTCTTCCTCTTTCTCAAACATTCACATATACTCACTCCACTTAAGATCACTTTGTTTATTCTTAATGTATCTTAGTGATAATTATGTAGTTGATCAGAAACAGAAAGTGTTACTGCAAATGGTTAGAGAAGTTTTTCAGCAGTTACTGCAAGTAATGAGCCACTTCAAGACAGGCTAGATTCAAGGTATATCAAGGTAATGTGCAAGATAGTAGCAGAGAAAATATTAGCATAAGTAGGCCATGTCATGTATTAGAGATTTTGATGAATTGAAGATTCAGATATATTAAAGCGTCCATATCCCATGAGTCTTGAGATATATACACAATGATTGTAGATAAGTATGTGGTAGGTCTTGTTACCCCGTTGTGTTAAATCCTCACCTTTTCTGTCATACAGATGGTGGGGCTATGACCTCCATTGCTCTGAGAGGTTCAATAATTGACCTGGGCCTTACAATATGTTTATGTTATAGACATGTACCCATGTGTTACTGATATACCCTGATAACTTCATATGTATCATTTGTTGAATGTTTTATTGTATTAATTTTGTCCCTCATGATTCATACTGTGTTTGTGAAGATGGTTAGTTGCACAAATGTATACAGTTATTCCAAAGCAGGATGTGCATTCAAAATTTAGCAAAGTGTTGTACTATAAAATTGAGTCATTCAGGGCAATACTTAGCTTAAAAGCTATTGTTCCTCGTGATATAGAGTAAAATAGAGCATGGCAGAGCCTGAATTCTACAGTAAACAAAGATGCAGCATAGCTCAATATTGTAGCATTAGAATATTTCAAATCAAAATAACAAAAAACTATCAGCCTGTTATTAGAATAGCTGAAATCCAAACCACTGGCAACAAAAAATAGTGTCACTAGAAGAAAACAAGACAATGGTTATATATTGCTAGTAGCAAAGCAGAATGATACAGATATTATGGAAGATAGTTAGGAAGTTTCTAACAGTGCCATATTGAGCTTACTATTCCCACAGATATGATTTTAAATGTGGTGCAAATGTACTGTAAAGTACATCTTTATTAAAATCTGTTCACAAATATGAATATCATCCTTATTCATAGTTGTTAAAAATTGGAAGTAATCAAAATACCCTTCCATAGGTGAGTGAAAAAATCATTCTCTTACATTCATACAAGGAAATCTTAATTAGTAAACAAATTGGTACCACAGCAATACAAATATCAGGGGTCCAACCAACCAACTTTGATGGGACTTAATGCCTATTCCAGGAGAGAAAAATTACCTGAAACCCCTGAAGTGGCCAAGAAACTGAGGTCTGATGAGTCATGGACCTAGGGAAAAACCCTAATACTAATATTGTACTAAAGGACCATAGTAATAAAATGACTCCTAATAACATATTACTATACCTGAAGATCAGTGTTTAGCTCATCCCTTGCTAGAGACATTTCTTTTTCAGTAGTTGGAAATGAAAAGAGACACACAACATATGTAGAAAGTGAGAAACTTTAGTGTAGAGAGAATCTCTTTTGTACTGAATGTATATATCACTTATCAATAAAAACTGATTGACCGATAGCTGAGGCAAGAAAAAGAAGGAGGGAGTTCTGGTAGGAATAAAGATTCTAGGATATAGTCAAGCACTGGAGGATTTCCCAGGAGGAAAGAAGCATGAGAGCGGTCCTAAGTTAAAGAGCATGGCAGAACTCAGATTAGAGTAACAGAGATATTTAGTTAAGAGATAGTTGGATAACAAGCCAAAGTTAACAGCCAAGGTATTTTTAAATATACTTTGAATTTCAGAGTCATTATTTCTAGGAGCTTGCAGTAGGGAGGAAAAACACACAGTTAACAGGTAATATCCATTGTAATAGTCATGTTATCCAAACTTACTACCCAAGAAGACCCTAGTGTAATCAGGATAGCCAGATAGGATGCCTGGTCGCTGAGAGGGAGGGTATCCCACCGTCACAACTCTTACCAATAATTCTTCCTTTCTGAAAGAATTACAGGGATGGAAATGGAGAGGAGCCTGGGGAAAAGAAGGTCCAGCAACAGGCCAAAAGTGGGATCCAGCTCAAGGGGAGGTCCCAAGGCCTGGCACTATTACTGAGACTATGGAGCACTCACAAAAAGGGACCTAGAATGACCACACTCTGCAAGATCCAATAAGCAGTTGAAAGAGTCCAATGTGGATATTTGCACCGAACCAATAGACAGAAGCAGCTGACCCCTGTTGTTGAATTAGGGAAGGCTGAAAGAAACTGAGGAGAAGGGCTATCCTGTAGGAGGACCAGCAGTCTCAATTACTCTTCCAGATCCCAAGAACTCTCAAGCACTGGACCAGGCAGCATATACCAGCTGATATGAGGCCCCCAACACACATATAGTAGAGGAATGCATAGTCTGTGTTCATTCATAGATGATGTACCTAACCTTCAAGAGACCCCATGGTGTTTCGAGGTCAGGTGGAGTGGTGGTGGGGAGATCCATGTGGAGATGGGCTGGGGAGGAGGTATGGGATGTGGAACAGTTGAAGGATGAACAGGGTATGGGGGTAATAAAATATGGAGTGTAAAATAATAAATAAATAATTTAATTTAATTAAAAGAGTGAAAGCAAACCAGAGCTTCAGGAATGCCCCAAAGGAGAAAAGCTTCACAGAAGCCATGCTGGAAATGAGCCTGGTAAAAAGTGGTTGTATAGCAGAGCCAGAAAGCAGCAGAAAACGTAAATGTGAAAGATGTCTCCTTTAAGAAGTCCCTACTGGGTCAGATGCAAAGGGGAGGAGGGTGGGTTAAATAATTCTGGGATTGTGGATCAGGAGATAGGGCAGAAATGGAAATATAAATAAATATAATAATGCATTAAAAATGTGCTCTCTCATTGTGCACCCTCACAGTACGGTGTCTGTGGTTTCTCCCAAGGACAGCAAGATTATAGCACATTAGAGAGAGCTAGGTGGCCCATGGGAAAGTTACAGTCCAATTCAGGTCCATGTGGGAGAAGTATACTGCAGCCTGGAAGTCAGAATATATTCAGCCAGAGTTAGGATATAGGTAAGGGCTGCAGAACAGGGACAATATCCTTCAATATATACTAGATGAACAGCTGAGGTGGAGCTAATGTCAGAGCAAGGTGCAAACTGAGATGTTGTAAGTGTCTAAACTGATAAAGTATTGAGTTTGGAAAACAAAAAGAAGGGATGTTGGGTATATAAAGGTCATAGGAAGAAATATTTGGTTTGACTATAAGAAAATAAAGTCTAAAAAAGAAAAACGTTTTTATGGTTAAAATGGAGAGAAACACAATGACGCTGTACATGGGAATTCCATATGATCCTATTTCACTTACAAATGGTTATTTTCTTTCCACAGTGATCACAGTTTTGTATATCCTCTTTAGAGAAGAACAAAATAAGGTAGACTTGGAAAAAAAAAGAGACACTATAAATTTTGATGCTAGATTAGAGACCAGAACACAGAGATTGGAAGAATCTATGAATCAAAATAGGAAACATTCAAAGGGGTTCAATCTAGAAATTATGATGACATCAGAGAGGATAAGAGAAATCCAGAGTTATGAAAAATCAGAATGTCTGCACAAAAAATACAATATATTGAATTAAAATCCCAGATTGATTATTGTCTGATCAATGTCAGACAATAGATGAAATGGTTTATATTGTAGAGTTTCAAGAGTTGAGTTATGTATACATGTTGATGCATTATAGTATTGAAACATTTTCAGAATTGCAATGGGTATGCTTTTGAGACTATAAATTGAATTTTTTGGTTATTTTATGTATTTACATTTCAAATGTTATCCCTTTTCCCAGTATACCCCTTTGCAAATCCCCTTTTCTAGATCTCCTTCCCCTTGATTCTACATGGATGATTCCCCTACCCAGATACCCACTTCTGCCTCTCTGCCCTAGCATTTGCCTGTGCTGGTGCATTGAGCCTCCACAGGACCAAGAGACTCCACTCCCATTGACTGTCTTGGAGGTGCCTTTGTAGATTGGGGCTAATGATGCTTTGGCATGTCTATCTATTGTTTTTGGATGCTATTGCATAGGAATTGTCACAGATATATCACAGACTTGCAGAACAAACAATTTTGGGGAAATCTAACAGGAATTTAAAGAAGGTGCTCATAGAACAGAAAGGGAATGAAGAATCTCCAAGTACTAGATTAAGTGGTATTTTGTTGACATTAAACTTTTCAAATGTTCAGGAAGCATAGCCGTTAAAGAGGACTGGGGTCTTTTTAGAAAGGACCACTTAATTAGCTCAGCCAATAGAAGTCCTAATTTCAGAGTGGGAGAAAAGAAGCATGTCGCATTGGTGAGGAGATTTTTCATTTGTTCCAACAGGAAAGAAAAGCTGTGTTTTCCAACCATATTGTTGGAAATGAAATAAGCCAGTGGCAGACTACCTAAGGGTTTCTTCTGAAGACAGAAAGAAAAAAAATTAAGAAGACTAACAAGACATGTAATATATATGCTGATTCCTCTACATAGATGCAGCTGTGAGATTAGCTGAGATTTAAATGTCTATGTTTAGACAATAAAACTTGTTGTCTACTGAGTCCTCATGACTTATTACATGCCATCATTTCATATAACAAGGAGATTTATATTGTAGTTTTTTGTATAGTCAAAACTAGAGCAAGATGTCTTTCACCTACTCAAACAACAGAGAATCAACTTTAATTGATGTATGCATATTGCACATTCCATATGTGTTTATTAATTGCAAAGGTTTACAAAAAGGACCACATACCAATAAAATTGAGGCAGAATTGACAAAATAAGCAGCCCAGGTAACCCAGTCTCAGAGAGCCTCAGCTGCTCGTCCTTCAATACTTGTTTTCAATAACTTTAAATCAGCTAGCTCATTTGGTCAAGTCTTTCAGACTGTTCCATTCAGAACTTCATTTATGCATGAATTTTCATAGAGATTAGAAACTAGACAGTAAATGTGGCATTTTCTTTTTTAAAATTTGGAAATTTCCCCAATTTCCTTTGGGACTCCCAAAAGGAAAGCAATGCTCCAAGTGAAAATCAATTTTAAGAGGGCAATGCCCCATTCATGTAAGTCAAGGCAGGTAGGTTATGGCCATTCTTTGGATGATGGGTGCTTGTCATTTAAAGGTTTTGGTTACAAGTTCTTTATTAGTGAGAAAACAAAGTAGGGAATACTAGGTATAAGAGGCTGGACTGGAGGATTTCTCTCTCTCTCTCTCTCTCTCTCTCTCTCTCTCTCTCTCTCTCTCTCTCTTTTTCTCTATTCTTTTTTAGGTTAGGGGAAAGGGGTTTAAAAGAAAAAATGTGGTATAGAAAGATATAGCAATGACATATGAATAATAAAAAGGGTAGATTATTGAATCAACTCTTAAAGCAAAGAGCATTTATAAGCCAATAAACTTAAATTCATACAGATTTTTGAATATCCAAAATTTTGTATAATAAATTAAAGTTATATTTGCTTACATTGGTATATATATATCTGTATATTGATGCAAAAATTATGGTTATTTTGTTACAACATACGGTATATTCTAGTTCAACTCTTCTAAAAGGTATTGAACTTAAGCAATTCATTGAAAATGCAATGTTTCATTTCAGTACTTTTAAAAAACACTATTACTAGCTGTTCAGAATGATTAAGTAATACAAGTTAATAGTCAAAGATTTCAACTCATGATAATGTCAGATAGTAGTCTAGTTTATCAAAGAAATATGCTTCCTAGCTTGACTGGATAGGAAATAGCTTGAAACAAGAAACATTTACTTTTTGATATGTATTATAAAAAATTAGATGATTCAAAACCTCAGATATCTACAGAATATGGCATCTAAAAAAGCTTTATTATTTTAATGCATTTTTGACAAGACAGGTATGTTCCTGGTAGGCTTCATCTCAGTTATGCAGGGATGTTTCAATATATGAAAATCCATTAACATAATTCACTATATAAACATACTATAATAAAAAATCATATGATACTCTCATTAGAGTCTGAAAAACCTTTGACAAAATACAACACTCCTTCATGTTAAATGTATTGGAAAGAACAGGAATTCAAGGCCCCATACCTAAACATAATAAAGCAATACACAGCAAACTAACAGTAAATAAGAAATTAAATGAAGAGATACATTAAGCAATCCCACTAAAATCAGAGACAAGACAAGGCTGCTGACTTTCAACACATGTATTCAATAAAGTATTCAAAAAACTAACTAGAGCAAAAAGACAACAAAAGGAAATCAAGGGGATACAAATTGTAAAGAAGTCAAAGTATTACAATTTATGAATGATATAATAATGTACATGTGTGATCACTAAAATTCTACCAGAGAAGTCAACAGCTGACAAATACAAATAACTTAGACAAAGTGGCTGAATATAAAATTAACTCAAACAAATGCAGCCTTTTTTTCTGCAAATGATAAATGGGCTGAGAAAAAAATAGGTAGACAAAGCCCTTTACAATAGTCACTAAGAATGTAATATGACTTGTCAGGACTAATGCCTCAGGTTCTAAGGCCAACAATTGCTTAATGGGACATCATAAATCTAAAAAAGTTCTGTAAGGCAAAAGGCACAGTCAATAGGACATATCAGCAACCTACAGATTGGAGGAAAAAAAAACTTCACTAACATCACATTCTATGTTGGGCTATTATCCAAATATATAAAGAACTCAAGAAGCTAACCTTCACAAAACCAAATAATCCAATGGAAAAACAATGGGTCAAGCTAAACAGAATTCACAACAAACAAATCTCAAATGCCCCAAAAGCACTTAAAGTAATGTTCAAAGTCCTTAGTCATCAGGGAAGTGCAAATCAAAAGGACCTTGAGATTTGACCTTACACCAATCAGAATGGTTAAGCTAAAATATTCAGGTGACAGCACATGTTGGTGATGGTGTGCAGAAAGAACATTCCTCCATTGTTTGTGGAATTGCAAACTGGTACAACAACTCTATAAATCAATCTGGTGGTTGCTCAGGAAACTGGATATATGTCTCCCTGAAGACTCACCTATACCACTCTTGGGCTTATATCCGGAAGATGCCCAGTCATGTCACAGGGACATGTCGTCCAGTAAGTATATAGTGGCCTTCTTTATAAGAGCCAGAAGCTCAAAACAACCTGATCTCCCTTAAATGAAGAAAGGATACAGAAAATGGTTCAGTTACACATTGGAATACTATTAAGATATTAAGAAAGAGGGCATCATGAGTTTTTAGGCCAATGGATATAACTAGAAAGTATCCTGAGTGAGGTAACCCAGACCTAAAATGACATGAATGGTATGTACTCACTAATAAGTGGGTATTACCCAAAAAAGCACATAATACCTAGGATAAAATCCACAGAACTTGAGTTTAGGAAGCAGAAAGACCCAAGAGAAGATGCTTCAACTTCACTTACAAGGTGGAAGAAAATAATTCAGGAGGTAGAGTAAGGGAGGAACCTGTGTGGGAGAGGGGAGAGGGAGGGGAAATGGGGAACAGGATCAGGTATGGGAGGAAGACAGCAGAGAACCCAGGGGTTCAGCAAAATGAATGGAAATTGCAACCTCATGGGGTTGGAGGTGAACAGACCTTCTAGAAATTACCAGAGACCTGGGAGATAAGAGACTTAGGGCTCAGTGGGAGTGACCTTAGATGAAATGCCCAACAGTGGAGAGAGGAGGAACTTGAAGAGTCCACCAGTATTAAATAGATATGGCCTCATGTAAAGGGATGGAGTTACCAAATCATAGGCAAAATTTCTGATCCAGACTTGTTTTTTCTTGTAAGATCTGCAGCAAAAAATGGAGAATGGATGGAGGAAAAGGCAGTACATTGAGCAGCTCAACTTGGGATCCATCTCCTTGGGAGATACCAAGGCTTTACACTATTACTGATACTTAGATGCACTTACAGAAAACAGGCTAGCATGGCTGTTCTCTGAGAGGCTAAAACAAAAACTGACTGATATGGATGCAGATACTGGATATATATATATATATATATATATATATATATATATATATATACACATATTCCCTGTTCATAATAGCAATATTGTCTTCAGCAAATCAATTCAGGCTCAGAAAAACAAACATTATATATTGTCCCTCATATGTGGATCCTAACTTCTATCACATATGTACATCTAGACCAGGAAAGAAGCTTAGAAGATGGGTTAGTAACGATATGAACTAACCAGTACCCCCTGAGCTCGTGTCTCTAGCTGCATATGTAGCAGAAGATGGCCTAATCGGCCATCATTGGGAATAGAGGCCCCTTGGTCTTACAAACTTTATATGACCCAGCACAAGGGAAGGCCTGGGCCAAGTAGTGGGAGTGGGTGGGTAGGGGAGCAGGGGCGGGGGGGTATAGGGAACTGTCGGGATAGCATTTGAAATGTAAATAAAGAAAATAATAATAATAATAAAATAAATAAAAAGAAGATGGGTTAGTAGGTAAAGTAGTATCTATGCAAGGATGAGGAGAACAATTTAGATCATTGCTATACCCTTCAATACTGGTAGAATGGAAACAGAGGAAAACATGGCACAGAAGATAAATTATGTACTCAAGAATACCTCTTCAAATTGTTGAAGCCAGAGGGGTCAATGATATCACAAGGATATGGCTCATAGAGACTGAATCAACAATCAGGGAGCCTGCATGGGTCTGACATAGGCCCTCTGCATATATGTTATGGTTGTGTAGCTTGGTCTTCTTGTGGAACTCCTAACAGAGGAAGCAGGGTCTGTCTCTGACTCTCTTGGATGCTTTTATGACTCCTTTCTTCCTATTGTATTACCTGGTCAAGCCTTGCTATGAAGGGAATTGCTAGTCTTGCCATAACTTGTTATGCCATTTTTGGTTAATCTCTCAGGCAGCCTGTCCTTTTCTGAAGGGAAACAGAGGAGGAACAGATGAGGTAGGGGGGCCAAAGAGAGGAAAGTTGAAGAGGGGCTGAGAGGCGAGGAGTGTGGGAAAACTGAGATCATGAGGTAATATATGAGATAATAATAAATTAAAAATAAATTTTAGAAATGAATACACCTTCAGTTAGTAAATGGGAAAAATGAAATTGAAATTCACCATGTAACTTAGGAAGTCATTTGTCCACTACCATTAAAGCACTTCCTCTCATCAAATTGTATTTCTGAAAAGAAAAAAAAGAAAAAGACAGAAAGAAGCTTGTCTAAAAAGAAAGAAACTTGTCTAAAAGTATATAAAAGATGCAAGAAAGGATCACAGAGGTTGAAGAAAAAAATCAACGAATGAGATCCATCAGTCAAAGAATATATTAAATCTAAAATATGAGCAAATCTAGGAGAATATGAAAAGACCAAATCTGAAAATAATGCAATAAATATGAAGAAGAATCCAGGCTCAAAAGTCAGACAACATATGTAACAAAATCATCGAAAAAATTTCCTAATTTGAATATCATTCCTAGACTACAAGAAGCTTACAGAATGCCAAATAGAGTGTTCCAGTAAAGACAGTCCCCACACCACATAAAAGTAAAACAATAAACATACAGAACAAAGAAAGAATATTAAAAGCATCAAAGGAAAAAAGGCCTACTAACATACAAAGGCAGATCTATTAGAATTTCACCCATCTTCTTAGTGGAGAGCTTAAATGCCAGAGTGGTCTGGACAGATATCTTGTAGAAACCAAAATAACACTGATACCAGCTCAGACTACTGTGCTTAGCAAAATTTTTCATTACCATAGATGGGAAAAATAAGATATTTCATGACAACATAATATTTAAGAAATATCTATTCACCAATCCAAACCTACAAAAGGTACTACTGAAAAACTCAAACCCAATTAGATTAATTACACCCATGAAAAAAATGACCATAAAAGTCTCCTGCCAGAAATACTAAAGAATACTAAAGGGGAAGCAGACACAGACATACAGAAACAAAAGCACACACACCACCACTTCTAAGAGGGAACAAAATAATAATTCACAAGCCATATGAAACTCAAGAAGAAGGAAGACCAAAGGGTGGATATATTTCAAATTTTATTGCCTTACCTCATTTCCCCTCTGAAAACTCTCCTATACCATTAGCCTCCCACTGTTCACTAACCTATACACTCCCACTTCCCTGTCCTGGCATTCCCTTACACTGGGGTATAGAGTCTTCACAAGGCCAATGCCTTTTCCTCTCACTGATGTACCACTAGCCATCCTCTGCTACATATTTGCTGAAGCCTTGAGTTCCTCCTTGTGTTCTTCTTAGAAGGGGGATAAAAATACCTATGGGAGAAGATACAGAAACAAAGTTTGGAGCAGAAACTGAAGGAAAGGTCATCCACTGACTGTCCCATTGGGGGAAATCAATCCCATATACAGTTACCAAATCCAGACATTATTGTGGAAGCCAACAAATACTTGCTGAAAGAAGCCTGATATAGCTGTCTCCTTAGACATTCTGCCAGTGACAGACAAATACAGAAGTGGATGCTCACAGCCATCCATTGGACTGAGCACAGGGTCCCGATTGGAGGAGGAAGAGATGGATCTAAGGAGATAAAGGGGTTTGGAGCACCATAGGAAAAACAACAATATGAACCAACCAGTACACCCAGAGCTCCCAGGGACTAAACAACCAACCAAAGAGTACATAAGGATGCAAAAACAATTCTTAACAATAAAAGAACAGCTGATGGAATCACCATTCCTGACCTCAAGCTTTACTACAGTGCAATAGTGATATAAACTGCATGATATTGGTACAGAGACAGACATGTTGATCAATGGAATAGAATTGAAGATCCAGCAATAAAACCACACACTTAAGGTCAATTGATCTTTGACAAAGATGCCAAAAATATACAATGGAAAAAAGAAAGCATCTTCAATAAATGGTGCTGGTCTAACTGGCTGTCTGTATATAGAATAATGAAAATAGACCCATATTTGTCACCTTGTTCAAAGCTGAAGTCCAAGTGGATAAAGGACCTCAACATTCTATATAAAACCACATACACTCGATTAAATAGAAGAGAAAGTGGGAAAGACCCTTGAACTCATTGGCACAAGAGGAAATTTCCTAAACAGAATTCCAATGGCTCATGCTCTAAGATCAAGAATTGATAAATGGGACCTTATCAAACTGAAAAGCTTTTGTAACGCATAAGGACATAATCAATAAGACAAATGGGCAACCTACAGATTGGGAAAAAATCTTCACTAACCCCACATCCAATAGAAGACTCATATTCAAAGTATATAAAAAAAACTCAAGAAGTTAATGACCAAAAAACAAAACAAACAAAAAAACTTCAATCAAAAAATGAGGTATAGAAATCACAATTGAGGAGTCTCAAATGGCTGAGAAACACCTTAAAAAATGTTTAAAGTCCTTACTGATCAGAGAAATGCAAATCAAAATGACCCTGATATTCCACCTTATACCAATCAGAATGGCTAAGATCAAAACCTCAGGTGACAACACATATTGGAGAGGATTTGAAGAGGAACAGTCCTCTGTTGCTGCTGGGACTGCAAACTAGTACAAACACCCTGGAAATCAATCTGGAGATTCCTCAGAAAACTGGAAATAGGTCTACCTGAAGACCCAGATATACCACCCAGATATACCCAAAAGATGCCCCACCATGCCACATGGGCACCTGTTCTACTATGTTCATAGTGGCCATATTTGTGATAGCCAGAAGCTGAAAAAATTTTGGATGTGCCTAGACAGAAGAAGGGATTCAGAAATGTGGTTCATTTGCACAATGGAATACTTACTACACAGCTATTAAGAAGGAAGACATCCTGAGTTTTGCAGGAAAATGGATGGAGCTAGAAAATATCATTCTGAGTGAGGTAACTCAGAACCAAAAGTGTGTGCACTGGATGTACTCACTAGTAAATGAATATTAGCCAAAAACCAAATAAAGTATAGAATACCCAAGATACAGTTCATAAAATTCAAAAAGATCAATAAGCTGAAGTGCCCAAGTGAGGATGCCTCAATCCCACTTGGGAGAGAGAAGAAAGCAATCACAAGTGGGAAGCCAACATGTGATCTGGGAGGGAAATTGGAAGAGGGGAGGAGTGAGGTGAGAGGGGAACCTCATCTGGTATTGGATGAGAGAAAATTACTGAATGCCTGAGGACTGGCAGAATGATTGGAGACAGGCAACCTCAGGAAATAGGAGGTTGGGGTCCCGCCAGAAT
The DNA here is from genome assembly GCF_900095145.1 of Mus pahari. Lineage (NCBI taxonomy): Eukaryota > Metazoa > Chordata > Mammalia > Rodentia > Muridae > Mus > Mus pahari. The sequence goes on from NW_018393127.1 coordinate 19,725, forward strand.
GCACCAGAATCCTGGGCAGTGAGAGACTCCCAGGACTCAAAAGGAGGGACTTTAGATGAAATGCCCAACAGTAGGGAGAGGAAATTCATAGGGCCCACATCCTGTAGGAAGACAGGACATCAATTAAGGGATGGGTTGCCATGACACAGTCACACCTCTGACCCATAATTGTTCCTGTTTGAAAGAATTACAGGGATGGAAATAGAGAGGAGTCTGAGGAAAAGAAGGTCCAGCGACAGGCCCAAAGTGGGATTCAGCTCAAATGGAGGTTTCAAGACCTGACCCCCCCAAAAAAACAAAAACAAAAAACAAAAAGAAAACAAAACAAACAAACAAACAAAAACACGCAAACCTATATTATGACTACCCTCCCAAAGACCCAACAAGCAGCTCAAAGAGTCAGATGCAAATATTTGTATCCAACCAATGGACAAAAGCAGCTGACCCCTGTTGTTGAATTAGGGAAGGCTGAAAGAAACTAAGGAGAAGGACAATCCTGTAGGAGGACCAGCAGTCTCAATTAATCTGGACCCCTGAGATCTCTCAAACACTGGACTACCAAATGGAAAGTATATACCACCTGATATGTGCCCCCCAACACACATCAAACAATCTTCTGGGTCTGTGTTCATTCAGAGATGATGGAGACCCCAGGAGGTTGAATGTGGGGATTAGGTATGGGATGAGGAACAGGTAGAGGGTAGATGGGGGAGGAATAAAATATGGTGTGTAAAAAGTAAATTAATTTTTAAAAATTTCAAAATTCAGTTAAAAAAGAAAAAGAAAGAAAAAACTGATATGTTAATCTGATTCCTAAACATCTAAGTTTATACCCTAGAAAAATACACTAATCTGCTTTTTTACAATATCTGTCTAAGATAAGGGAATGTTACAGAAGAAGCTATAGGAAGACTATAAGAACTAGATGAAAAATAGAAGACTGGTTAGGTATTATTGTCTGGATAAATCTAGATAAGACTTGATAGAAAGCAGCTGAGTTTGCCTCATTTGGACCCATACAGATCATGGCCTGTCAACACTTGCTCATTGGTATAGAAGAGGCTCATGTAACATTTTCCCCTTCCCCTTAACTAGTGAAAGATTCTTAGGTTGGAAGAATTATCTTCAGAGGTGTACTCATTGTTGTGTTCACCAGACTCCAGTTGATAGTTCCATACCTGTGGTCACAAAGAGTCCTAAAGAATTTCAATAAGTTCAAAAACAAGAAAAGACAAAGGAAGAAAAAGGAACAAATAAACAAAACTCAGAAACATGATAATGATAATGGAACTGGTAGGAAAGAATAAACTGATAAGGGAAGGAAGGAAATAAGGAAGTGTATGGGTACATAATTAGAAAGACTTATAAACATGTAAAAATTGTCAGAGCACAAATTTAATAAAGATGCAAAGAAAATTAATACTAAAAAAAAAAACTATTTAGAACATTATCTTTACTTAGAGACAAAATGTATTTTTCAAGATATTCAACCTTACCATCAATATAAATGTAAAATGGAATAAATGTTAAATGTGAATCTTCAAAGTTAAGAAGAAAAACAAAACAAAACAAAACTGCCTTTGTTTCACCCACCAACTCTCTCAGTTTTTCTTTGCTAACCCACTTACAGGCACATCAATTAGGAGACATGTAAACTCTCTATTAGTTATAATCCAAATCTCACAGCTCTGACTAAACAACACACCAGCAACTAGAACACTAATCATTCTAAACATGTTTACATAAAAGAATGCAATAATAATTGTGAAGAATATATTTCGGCTAGAGCTCAATGTCACTATTAAATAGGCCTCGATAAATGTAATAGAGAGGAAGCACAAGACAAGCACTTCAAAATAACTATTTTGAGTTTGTTGAAGATCTTTAAAGAGGAAATGAAAAAATCCAATAGTGAAATCTGTGAAAACACAAATAGTAAAATGAAAGGAAGAAAAGAGTCCAAGACAGAAAAGTGAAGCAGGATCAATTAACACCTAAACTGAGGAATACTGGAAGTGAAAATTTTAGGAACTTGTACAAGAAGCACAGATGTAGGATTCACCAGTAAAATAGAAGAGATGGAAGAATGAATCTCAGATATTGAAGAGAATATAGAAGAAATAAATGTGTAGAAAAAGAAAAATTTGGATGTGATAAAAAATAAATCTAAAGATAATTATAATAGAAAAATGAGGAATTCAGTTCAAAAGCATAGACAACATTTTAAAGAAAATCATAGAAAAACTATGAGAGGTCTATCAAAAGCACAAAAAAATACTCAGAACAAAAAATAGATAGGACCAGAAAAGAAATTCTTCACTGTCCATAACAAAAAAGCACAAAATGTAAAGATCAAGACACAAAAAGGAAGGAATTAAGTTCAAGTACTTTTTTAAAAACAGATTATATGTGTATACATAAGAAACCCTACAAGTATAACCAGAAATCCCCCCTGCTGATATATACTTTCAGTAAAGTAAGTGAATACAAAATTAACTATCAAAAAATACAAGTCTTCTTTTTCCCTTCTTTTATTATTAGATATTTTCTTTATTTACATTTCAAATGCTATCCTGAAAATTCCCTATACCATTTCCCCACACATTCCCCCGTACTTATCCACTCTCACTTCTTGGCCCTGGTGTTCCCCTGTACTGGGGCATATAAAGTTTGCAAGACCAAGGGGCCTCTCTTCCTAGTGATGACCGAATACGCCATCTTCTGCTACATATGAAGCTAGAGACAAGAGCTCCAGGGTACTGGTTAGTTCATATTGTTGTTCCACCTATAGGGTTGCAGACACCTTCAGCTCCTTGGGTACTTTTTCTAGCTCTCTATTGGGGACCCTGTGTTCCATCCAATAACTGACTGTGGGCATCCACTTCTGTGTTTGCCAGACACTGGCATAGCCTCACAAGACATGTCCAATAGTGTCTGGGTTTGGTGGCTGATGATGGGAGGGATCCCTGGGTGGGGTAGTCTCTGGATAGTCCATCCTTTCCTCTTAGCTTCAAACTTTGTCTCTGTAACTACTTTCATGGGTGTTTTATTCCCTATTCTAAGGAGGAATGTAGTATCCACACATTGGTATTCATTTTTCTTGATTGCCTTGTGTTTTGCAAATTGAATCTTGGGTATTCTAAGTTTCTGAACTAATATCCACTTATCAGTGAGTGCATATCTAGTGAATTCTTTTGTGATTGGATTACCTCATTCAGGATGATATCTTCCAGATACATCCATTTGTCCAAGAATTTCGTAAATTCATTGTTTTTAATAGCTGAGTAATACTCCATTGTGTAAATGTACCACATTTTCTGTATCCATTCCTCTATTGAGGAACATCTGTGTTCTTTCCAGCTTCTGGCTATTACAAATAAGGCTGCTATGAACATAGTGGAGCATGTGTCCTTATAACCAATTGGAACATCTTCTGGGTATATGCCCAGGAAAGGTATTGCTGAATCTTCTGGTGGTACTATGTCCCATTTTCTGAGGAAGAGCCAGACAGATTTCCAAAGTGGTTATAAAAGCTTGCAATCTCACCAGCAATGGAGGAGTGTTCCTCTTTCTCTACATCTTAGACAGCCTCTGCTGTCACCTGAATTTTTGATCTTAGCCATTCTGACTGGTGTGAGATGGAATTTCAAGGTTGTTTTGATTTGCATTTCCCTGATGATTAAGGATGTTGAACATTTTTTCAGGTGTTTCTCAGCCATTCAGTATTCCTCAGTTGAGAATTCTTTGTTTACCTCTCTACCCCATTTTAGATCCTTAATCTGATCCTGGTTTAACTTTGGAACCTGATAGCTGTCTAGGAAGTTGTCCATTTCATCCATGTTTTCCAGTTTTGTTGAGTATAACCTTTTGTAGTAGGATCTGATTGTGTTTTGGATTTCCTCAGGATCTGTTGTTCTGTCTCCTTTTTCATTTCTGATTTTGTTAAATAGAATAATGCTCCTGTGCCCTCTAGTTACTCTGGTAAGGGTTTATCTATCTTATTGATTTTCTCAAAGAACCAGCTCCTGGTTTGATTGATTCTTTGAATAGATCTTTTTGTTTCCACTTGGTTGATTTCACCTGTGACATTGATTATTTCCTGCTGTGTATTCCCCTTTGTGAGTTTGCTTCCTTTAGTTCTAGGGCTTCTAGGTGTGCTGCCGGGCTGCTACTCTATGCTTTCTCGAGTTTCTTTTTGGAGGCACTCAGGGCTATGAGTTTTCCTCTTAGGACTGCTTTCATTGTGTCCCATAAGTTTGGGTATGTTGTGGCTTCATTTTCATTAAACTCTAAAAAGTCTTTAATTTCTTTCTTTATTTCATCCTTGACCAAGGAATCATTGAGTAGAGTGTTGTTGAATTTCCACATGAGTGTTGTCTTTCTATTGTTTATGCTGTTATTAAAGATCAGCCTTAGTCTGTGGTGATCTGATAGGATGCATGGGATAATTTCAATATTTTTGTATCTGTGGAGGCCTGTTTTGTGACCAATTATATGGTCAGTTTTGGAGGGGGTACCATTTGGTGCTGAGAAGAAGGTATATCCTTTTGTTTTAGGATAAAATATTCTGTAGATATATATTAAATCCATTCATTTCATAACTTCTGTTAGTGTCCATGTTTCTCTTTTTAGCTTCTGTTTCCAGGATCTGTCCATTGGTGAGAGTGGGGTGTTGAAGTCTCCCACTATTATTGTGTGAGATGAAATGTGTGCTTTGAGCTTTACTAAAGTTTTTTTAATAAATGTTCCTGCTCTTGTATTTGGAGCATAAATATTGAGAATTGAGAGTTCCTCTGGGCAGATTTAACCTTTGATGTGTATGAAGTGCCCCTCCTTGTCTTTTTTGATAAGGTTGTGTTGGAAGTCAATTTTATTTGATATTAGAATGGCTACTCCAGCTTGTTTCTTCAGACCATTTNCTTGGAAAATTGTTTTCCAGCCTTTCACTCTGAGGTAGTGTCTGTCTTTTTCCCTGAGTAGGGTTTCCTGTAAGCAGCAAAATGTTGGGTCCTGTTTGTGTAGCCAATCTGTTAGTCTATGTCTTTTTATTGGGGAATTGAGTCCATCGATGTTAAGAGAAATTAAAGAAAAGTAATTGCTTCATGTTATTTTTATTGTTAAAGTTTGGATTCTGTTCTTGCAGCTCTCTTCTTTTAGGTTTGTTGAAGGATTTCTTGCTTGCTTGTTCTAGGGTATAGTTTCCATCCTTGTGTTGGTGTTTTCCCTTTATTATCCTTTGATGGACTGGTTTGTGGATAGATATTGTGTGAATTTGGTTTTATCATGCAATGCTTTGGTTTCTCCATCTATGATAATTGAGAGTTTTGCTGGGTATAGTAGCCTGTGCTGGCATTTGTGTTCTTGTAGTGTCTGCATAACATCTGTCCAGGATCTTCTGGCTTTCATAGTCTCTGGTGAGAAGTCTGGTGTAATTCTAATAGGCCTGCCTTTATATGTCACTTGACCCTTTTCCCTTACTGCTTTTAATATTCTATCTTTATTTATTGCATTTATTGTTCTGATTATTATGTGTCAGGAGGAATTTCTTTTCTGATCCAATCTATTTGGAGTTCTGTAGGCTTCTTCTTTGTTCATGGGCATCTCTTTCTTCAGGTTTGGGATGTTTTCTTCTATAATTTTGTTGAAGGTATTTGCTGGCCATTTAAGTTGAAATCTTCATTCTCATCTACTCCTATTATCCGTAGGTTTGGTCTTCTCATTGTATGCTGGATTTCCTGGATGTTTTGAGTTAGGATCTTTATGCATTTTGCATTTTCTTTCATTGTTGTGCCCATGTTCTCTATGGAGTCTTCTACATCTGAGATTCTCTCTTCCATCTCTTGTATTCTGTTGCTGATGCTCACATCCATGGTTCCTGATTTCTTTCCTAGGGTTTCTATCTCCAGAATTGTCTCACTTTGGGTTTTCCTTATTGTTTCTACTTCCCTTTTTATGTCTTGGATGGTTTTGTTCAATTCCANCATCTGTTTGTTTGTGTTCTCCTGTAATTTGTTAAGGGATTTTTGTGTTTCCTCTTTAAGGATTTCTACCTGTTTAGCATTGTTTTCCTGTAGTTCTTTAAGGACTTCTACTTCTTTAGTAGCATTCTCCTTTATTTCTTTAAGTGAGTTATTAATGCCCTTTTAATGTCCTCTACCAGCATTATGAGATATAATTTTTAATCTGAGTCTTCCTTTTTGGGTGTGTTGGGGTATCCAGGACTGGCTGAGGTGGGAGTGCTAGGTTCTGATGATTTTGAGTGGTCTTGGTTTCTGTTAGTAAGATTCTTTCATTTGCCTTTTGCCATCTGGTAATCTCTGTCATTAGTTGTCTCTGGTTGGAGCTTGTTCCTCCTGTGATTCTGTTAGCCTCTGTCAGCAGCCCTAGGAATCCAGCTCTCTCCTGAGTCTCAGTGGTCAGAGTACTCTCCACAGGCAAGCTCTCCTCTTACAGGGAAGGTGCACCGAGTTCTGTAGTTCAGACCTGCCTCCTGGCTGAAGATGCAGGCCCGAAATGGGGCATGCCCCAGATGTGTCACCTCTGCAGTTTGCACACTCACCTGCACAGACTAGTGTCTGAGGGACCCTGGACACAATATGGCTCTCTCACCTGCTCTGGTGGACAGAGCCCTCCCGGGTGACCACCTCTCCTCTGGCGGGGAAGGTGCCCGGATGTCTGGAGCCAGAAACGGGGTCTGTCCCAGAAACTGTGTTGCTTCTGCCTGTCCCAGAAGCTGTATTGCTTCTGTATTCTGCACTTTCTCCAGCACAGACTGGTCCCTGAGAGACCTGGAGTACAAGATGTCTCCCTCATTTGCTCAGGCAGTGAGAGCCCTCCCAGGGGGACACATCTCCTCTGGCAGGGAAGGTGCCCAGATGTCTAGAGCCCGAAATAGGGTCTTTCCCAGAAGCTGTCACCAGTCTTCTTATATAAAGATTTAAAATGGACTGGGTAAAACATCAGGTAAACAACACATTTCATAGTAGCTTCACATAATATAAACTATATGTGGTACTTCTAACCAAGCTGGTAAAAGAATTTTATGATAAAACTTTAAGACATTGAAGAAAGACATTGGAGAAGATATCAGACAGTAGAAAAATATCCCATAATTATGGATTAATAGGGTTAACATAATAGAAACGGGTAAGCTACTAATTGGAACCTACACAATCAATCAAATTCCCAAAAAATTTCTTGATAGATCTTGAAAGATAATATTCAGCTACAAATGGAAACACAAAAATTCAATGTAGGTCTAACACTATTAAATAATGAAAGAATTTTTGGGGTCATCAGTACTCTCCTTCTTAAACTGCACTACAGAGCTTTAGTAACAAAACCATCATGGAGTTGGAACAAAATTGGACACATTTATTATTGGAATTGAATTAAAGACTCAGACATATGTTGTTTATACACTTATGGACACCTGTTTTATGATAACATCATAAATACACCCTGGAAAAAGACAGCATCAATGTACAGATTGATAGTATTTGCACCATTTGTTCATGTTCATGGTGGATGAATTCAAGGAGAAGAATGAAAATTGATCAATACCTACAACTTATCACAAAACTTAACTACAAGTAGATCAAGAACCTCAATATAACCCCAGATACAAAGAGTATGATAGAAGAGAAAATGAGAAATCATTTTGAAACCCTTCACACAAATAAACTTTCTGAAGAAGGTGTTATTAGCACAAGTACTAAGAACAAAAAATAATAAATGGGATCTCAGGAAACTGAAACTTCAAAGAACACTATCATTTGTAGAATTTTTTTTACCAGCTACACATTTGATAGAGTTAACATTTAAGATGTAGGAAAAATTTAAAAAGTTAGACATGAAGAAAAGAAATAATTTAAAAGGGGATATATATAAAAACAAAAATCTCAAAAGGAAAACACAAATGGCCATAAAAACACTTAAACATGTTCACTATACTTAGCCATGAGCGATATGCAAGTCAAAACTTCACTGAAATTTCATCCTACACCCACCAATTACACTTTTCAATAAAAGAAATGAAAGCTCATACTCGTAAGGATGTGAAGTAAAAGGCACATATATCCATTGATGGTAGGAGTGCAAATTAAAGAAATCACTGTGGTGGTTTCTCAGAAACCTCAGAATAGATCTACCTCAAAATATAGCTATTCTACTCCAGAGCACACACCAATAGGATGTTTTATTCTAGCTTTATTCTAGTGCAGAGACACTTTTGCAATCATGCAAAAGAATGTAGTCAAAATATTCAGAAATACACACACACACACACACACACACACACACACATTCCATATAAAATCACCAAGTAATGGGATAGACTATGAACAAACTGGACACCTCTTCTCACCAAATGAAGTTTCCGGACTCAGATAGAACACAAGCAAAGGTGCATCAGTGAAATTGTATCACTGGACAATCAGCTCTTTTATATTATTTATTGTCTAAGATTTTAAGTCTCCAAGTAATCTGTATTTAACTGTGCTGCACACAGATGTGCCTAAAAATTCAAATTCTCTTTCTCATAGTTTATTTCATCATTCTGTTTTTTCTACTACATTTTGTTAACTCAGAATTATTCTAATATATATCTGAGCCTATAACAGTTCCTTGGTGTAAACGTGATATCCAAGTTTTGTGCATTTAGTACAAATATTGAACCATATTTGCTGAATAGCTGCAATGACTTGTTCCTCTAAGCTGGATACTGTTGTGACTTTCTTCATTTCATTTCTACATTCACTCTTCAGGAACAATGGTTTAAATACCCTGCCATTTGTACCAGTTCTCTATGTTCTTGGAGTATTAGACATTGATACAGCTAAAAACTGCAAGTGAGAGGTTCATACCTGAACTCTGTGCTACCATCTGGAGGAGAGACAAAACAACACAGTATGCAGGAAGAGGTACTCCTATAGCTCCCATCACACCTGTGATGAGAAATAAGTTAATGACTAGTAGAAAACAAGTTTGAAGAAATCAAATACTTCCATATTTTCTACAACTGTTTTCCAAGCAAAATTACACATCATTAGGCCTCAGTTTCTGAGAATGAATAATTTTACTACAATCATTTACCTCGGTTTTTAAAATAATCATCACATTTTTAGTTGGTAAATCTGGTATTCCTAGTTTTAAGAATGTTTCATGTAATGAATAGATTACTTCAGATGATTCTTCCCCATTAGAGGATCACATACTCCCAGACTTGATGTTGTAATGTGGATTTGCAAGCTTTGTTAGATGGCTTGACTTTCCAGACAAATTTATGGAACTGACAAACAGATTCAAGTCTCAAAGGTCTTTTGGTATACTGTCACATTTAGTTCAACTTCATTACAGAAAATTTAAGATACAGATTTACCTTTAATTTTTAGAGTAATTATATTAGTGTTTTAGAAGACTATGACTTTCTTGTCCAAAATTATTGAAATTTAATTTTATGGAGAACTCATAATTTGAATATGTTTGGGACCTTAGGGTTAGTTAAAAAGTTAATGTGGAAATAAACTTTCATACTCAAATGTGAAGGCTTTTTATCAGTTACTTAGAATTTTAACCTCTGACAAAGTAATCAAATGTAATAGTCTTCTATTTCTACCACAAACACAACAGTTTAGGTACTAGGGTTTTAGAGACATGGGAAATTGAATGGAACATTAAAATTAATCTAATTTATATCTTTGTCTAATATGTTCTTTATTTTTAAGAAATATCATAACATTTGTGATATATTCTTTTTCAATTTTAAATAAGCAAAATGATTTTTTCCTATATATATCAAATATGTTTTATATTCTTTAAAAATTATTTTCTTTGTTTGCGTGTGTGTACTTGCTCATGTGTGGTGTGGTGTGTGTGTGTGTGTGTGTGTGTGTGTGTGTGTGTGTTTTACCTGCATATATGTAAGTATACCACTTGTGTTTATGGTGCACACAGAGAGAATAATAGGTTCTTGAGCATCCAGAAACCAATGTTAAAGTTAGTTTTGAACCACCATACAAGTTTCAAAATTAAACCTGGGTCTTCTGCCAAATCAAAACCCATTTCACCTAGTACTAGAGTTAAATATGGTTATGAACCATTATAAGGGAACTAGAAGTAATTCTGGACACAACACAAGAGTAAACAGTCTTCTTAACTACTTAAACATCTCTCCACCCTCCTTCTTTTATATTTTATTAGTGTATATCAACTATACATAGTAGATATCATTATGATATTGTAAACATGTATATACTTAATATTCACCTTTATTGCCCTCTCTTGCGACCTTCCATTCTCACTAATTTTCCTCTTTCCAACTACTTGCCTTCATACTTTCATGTTTTTTTACTTTATTGTTTTTGATAATCTTAATCAAACACGAAGTGTACACAATTAGGATATATTGCTAGACTATGGTAAAGATTTCTTCATGAGAAAATAGGGCATTAGTGGATACACCCCTGAAAATCATCTCTTCACCTACTGTCAATTATTAGTTTCATACAAAGCTTCAGAATGGAATGAGATCTTGTAAATTTCTCCTACTTTCAAAATGGTAAATGATGGAAATCGATCCTGTTCAGGTCTTGTGTAGGTAATCACAATTCCTTTGAGTTAAAATATCTCCAAGGAAAAATTAATGTTCAATTCAGAAAGTCTACTTTTTTACTTCCTTTAGCGTTCTGTTAATTGAAATTTGATGTGTGTATTTTATGTGCTACAGTGTGACATTTCAATATGTAAACTTTTCAAGTTGAAACCTATTGCTGATCTCTTCTAGTTATTTTAAAAACATAAGATAAATGGGCCTTTTTGTTTGTTCGTTTGTTTGTTTGTTTTCAAGAAGAGTATTCTCATTGTATCAGAACTCTGGCTCTCCAGCAACTTGGTCTGTAGACCCAGTTGGCTTTGAACTCAAAGAGACAGTCCTGCATTTGCCTGTGGAATGCTGGAATTAAAAGCATGTAATACTTATCTGGGTACAGTTAATTGTTTTAAACTCAAGTTTTTCTACTACATTAATATCTCCTAGATAATTACACTTTTGTAAATTCTCAAAAGAACAATCATCTCTCATTTCTCCATCTCTTTGCATTTTCTAGATCCTAGTGATGATGGGGTTTGCTGTCTACTATGAAACCAACACTTTAAAAATACTTGAATTGAAATAGAATTATATTACATTTTCACTACCCTTCCTTTCTCTAGCTTCACTCACAAAAACCCCTCTAAAGCCAATATCATCTTTTTTATTATTGCTACACACATAAATATATCTATACATACAGATCTATCTATCTTCCATCTATATAAAATATGTACATATAAATATACATATGTATATATGTTTGATATTATTATATTGTAATATACAGTGTCATTATTATTGTAAAAATAATGATACAGAAATGTCTACAATTGTATATATACCTGTTTGTGTGTGTGTGTGCATGTGTGTGTGTGTGCGTGTGTGTGTGTGCATGTGTGTGTGTGTGTGTGTGTGTGTGTGTGTGTGTGTGTGTGTACATATCCTGCTGAATTATTTGTTTCTTGTTTGGTTTGAAGGTTGAATACTCTGCATTGGACAAGCAAAAGTAGGCCCATTCCTGGAAGAAACTAATTCTTCTACAAGGAGTCATTAGTTCTCTGTAGTTCCTTGTCTAGAGTTGGAACCTCTGGAAAATTTTCTTCTTATACATTAACATGTCTGTTAATTCTATTTTTCCAGTCCTATTTATGTAACCATTTCAATGAGATCAGGTTTTAAACTTCCACACATGACTGAAAATATGAAGCAAATTTCGTTTTTCTGGCCTATTGTAGAAAACACACATTTCAGAATCTCAACAGATTCATCTCACATATTCTATCCGTTTCTGATTTTGTTCATTACAACTAAACACAATAGGGAAGGTATTTTGGTTGAGCTCATGGGACAGGCATGTGATTCATTTTATGTACCTGAGAAAAAATAGTCATATGTATATATTTTCTTTACACTTACATAACCTTAGCTTAGTATCCACTAAGATTCAATTTTACAGAGTCACTTTCAGATTTCAACTGATACATAAAAGAAACTTGGAATCCCCACCAAAACACATTAACTCTCCAACTATCTGAACTCTTAAATCTTCTAATCATTATAAACTTCTGTCTAAGTTCTTGGAATTTGTTTCTAAGGGGACAATATTCCTCCCAGTAGGCACAGAGATGTAGAAAGTACAGAAAAAAAAATAAAAACTATGTGTGAGGATAGAACCATATTCTAAAAGCTTACTAAATTCTCTTACTTACCTGAGTTTGTTGATCCTAAGTCAGCTCTCTTGTCCATGTAAAAGTAGCAACTGTGTCACCAGTGTTTCTAATAATGCTTCAACCTTTTTCTCAAGCCACAAAGCACTTCAGAGTCAGATAAAGATAAGATAAACTGAATAACAACACCCTTCTTCTACCCTGACAATCCGACCAAATTATTCTACAAGCCTGAAACTTAGGACAGGCCTAGGCATGTCAACCCACAAGGAAAATCTTTGTTAGCCTAATTGACTGCATTTCGTATTTCTCAAGTACTATCAAGAGTTGCCTCACCTATCGAAGAAATAAAACAAAATTGGACCCCTACCTGCCATATACTGAGGACAGAATGAAAAGCTGTGTTGAATGTATTTCAAATTCTAGACCTATACATTAAAGGGAAGGATTGTAGAAACTAAAGCAAGAAACTTTAAGGGATGATCATTCATTCAAGGAAGTTTTATACAGTTAATGATATATAACAATAATCTTGAAATTAGAAACAAAACAAAACAAAAACTGTTATTCCCGTTAAGCAAAGAGGCACAGTAGCTACCCAGGCTGAAAGAGAACCCTAAAACCTGGGTAACAAGACTTCACAGGGCCTATAATTTGGCCCAGTGTCAATATCTGTTACATCTTAAAGACACAAAAGAAAGTATTCAATCAGAAAATTCCAAGAATTTTTCAGTAGCTTGACTGGGAGAATAAATGGGAAAAAACAACTAGAGGTGAGCATCAGGAAAATATAACAAAGGTTATAGAACTTTAAAATATATATGTGAAATATATCAAGACACATGCAAATCAATTATTTTATTATGTATACATAGGAAACAATGTGAAGTTTACTCAAGAAGCTAGAAATAGATTTTCCATTAGGTACAGCTATACAATTTTTAGGTATATACCCCAAAATCTTGACATCACACTAAAGAAACACTTGGTTATTCATTGTATTAATTATGCATTCTATAATTGTGAAGAGGAACCGTGATCATGAAAACTCTTTTTAAATTAACTTATATATTTATTCACATTACATTACAATATCTGCCCCCTCTTTTCCCAGTACATCCTTCACACAATTCCTCTTTCACTCCCCCTTCACTTCTCTGAGAAGAGAAAGAGCACACTGGATATCATCCCAACCTGATACATCACCTCATTGTAGGACTAGGCACATCCTCTCCTACTGACATCATAAAAGGCACCCCAGTTAGGGGAATAGGATCCACAGGCAGGCAACTGATTCATGGTCAGTCCCACTTCAATTGTTGGAGGACCTGCATGAAAGCCGTGCTGCACATGTGCTGCATATGTTCAGGGGGCCTAGATCCACCTCATGTTCATTCTTAAATTAATATTTACATGTCTGGGATTCCATAAAAATTTGCATTAGTTGACACTGTTGGTATTCCTGTGGAGTCCTTCTCCTCTCCAACTCACTTCCTACTCCTCCTCAACTCTTCCACAAGACTCCATAAACTCCATCTAATGTTTGATTGTGGATCTCTGCATTTGTTTCCATTGGCAGCTGGGTGGAGCCTCTCAGAGGATAGTTATCCTAGGTTCCTGCCTGCAATCATAACATAGTATCTACAAACATAATGGTGTCAAGAATTGGTTCTTAGCTGGGCAGTGGTGACACACACCTTTAATCCCAGCACTCCGGAGGCAGAGACAGGCAGATTTTTGAGTTCAAGGCCAGCCTGCTTGTCTACAGGACAGCCAGGGCTGCACAGAGAAACTCTGTCTCAAAAAACCAAAAACAAAAAACAAAACACAAAACAAAAACAAAAACAAAACAAAACAAAACAACAAAAATAACAATATCAATTTGGGCCAGTCATTGGTTGGACATTCACTCCAATTCTGTTCTATCTTTTCCTTGCACATGTTGTAGGCTGGACACATTTTGTGTCAAAGGTTTTGTGAGTGGGCTGCTGTCGCTTCTTTCTCGGTTAGAAGTCTTGTCCTGCTACATAATGTGGCCACTTCAGGATCCATATTCTGCACTGCCTAGAATATCAGCTTTAGTTACCCCCATAGACACTGTAGAAACTCCCACTGTCCCTGGTTACTATAGGTGCCCCTCACTCAGTTGTCTGCCAACTTCAATATGTCTCCCCTGATCTCTGTACACCTGATACCACTCCCATCCTGCTCCTTCCCCATGCCCTCTCCTACATGTTACCTCCCTTCATCAACTTCCAATATCTATTTTATTTTGTCTCCTGAGAAATATTCAGCCATCCTCCCTTGGGCTGTCTTTGATTTTTGGGTTCTTTTGGTCTGGATTTTAGTCTGGTTATCCTGTTTTTTGTTTGTTTTGTTTTTGTTTTCTGTTTTTTTGTTTTTCTTTTTTATCTAATATCCAATTATAAGTGAGTTAATCCCATGAATGTCCTTTTGGATACCTCATCCAGGATTAGATTTCCTAGTTACATCCATTAGCCTTTAAAATTCATGTTGTCCTTGCTTTAAAAGTTGAGCTCGTGTCTCTAGCTGCATATGGAGCAGAAGATGGCCTAATCGGCCATCATTGGGAATAGAGGCCCCTTGGTCTTGCAAACTTTATATGACCCAGCACAGGGGAAGGCCAGGGCCAAGTAGTGGGAGTGGGTGGTTAGGGAAGCAGGGGCGGGGGGGGGGTATAGGGAACTTTGGGGATAGCATTTGAAATGTAAATAAAGAAAATAATAATAAAAAATATATAATAAAAAAAAGGTGAGCAGTATTACATTATCCATATTTCATTTTAGTAAATTATCCATATTTTCTGTATCCATTCACCAGTTGAGGGACATTTAGTGTATTTCCTGATCCTGGATATTATAAATAAAGAAATTATGAATATAGTTGAGCTAGTATACTGGTGGTATGGTAGAGCATCTTTTAGGTATATGTCAAGTAGTGGTATACCTGTTTCTTGAGGTAAAACTTTTCCCACTTTTAAAGAAAGTGCTGAATTGATTTCCAGAGTGGTTATACAGGTTTGTACTTCCATTAGCAATGTAGGAGTGTTTCACTTGCTCCTAATTATGATCACCATGCATCATGTATTTTACCTTGAGCACTATATCTTAGCCAATCTGATGGGAGTAACATGGAAACACAGAGTAATTTGATTTGAATTTCCATTATGACTAAGTACTTGCAACATTTCTTTAAGTCTTTATAGACCACTAGAGTTTCTTCTATTCAGAATTCTCTGTTCAGCTCTGTACCCCAGTTTTTAATTGGGTTATTTGGGTCACTGGCATCTAACTTCTTTAGCTCTTTATATACTTTGAATATTAGTCCTTTGTTAGATGTATGGTTGATGAAGATCTTTTCCTAATATGTATGCTGTGATATTTTTTCATTTTGGGATGTTCTTTGCCTTATAGAAGGTTTTCAGTTCTTTTCTCAATACGTAGGCTGTAATATTTTCCTATTGATGATGTTCTTTGTTTTATAGAAAATTTTGAGCTTCATGTGGTCTTATTTATTAATTGTTGATCTTACTGCCTAAGCTATGGGTGTTCTGTTGGGGATGTTGTCTCTTTTACCAATGAGTTCAAGACTATTCCCATTTTATGTTCTATTAGATAGTTTTTATTGAGGTATTTAACCCACTTGAACTTGAGTTTCCTGCAGGGTGATAAATATGGATGTATTAGCATTCTTCTATGTGCAAATATCCAGTCAAACCAGCACTATTTGTTGAAGTTGCTCTCCCTTCTCCAATGTATTATTTAGATTCTCTGTCACAAAACAAGTATTCATAGGAGTCTGCCTTTATTCTTTGTTTTTGATGTGATTCCATTGGTCAATCTGTCTCTTTGTTGTATGGGTAGGAAAGGGTGATATCTCTTAAGAAGTAGTGCTGATAGACTAAGATGATCTAAGTACAATATAAAAACAAGTTTCATATAACTAATAAAGATGAGAAAATATATTTTATAAAAAATACAAATGAATGCATGAAATTATATAAATAATTATCTTGAGTGAAATAATCTGGACACAAAAAGATAAACATTTCTTTTATATGTGGATATAATCTTTGATTTTTGCATATATATATATATATATATATATATATATATATATATATA
>NW_018393128.1:0-17413 GCF_900095145.1 Mus pahari
CTCTCTCTCTCTCTCTCTCTCTCTCTCTCTCTCCCTCTCCTTCCCTCCTTTACCCTCACTTCCCCTCCCCTCCCCTCCCCTCCCTCTCCCTCTCCTCTCTTTCTCCCTCTCCCTCCCTCTATTTCTGTGTCTCTCTATCTCTCTTTCTCCCTGCATTTCTACAATGAAGCTCTTAAACCATAGAGAGTCTATGCTCCATGAAGATCCTTTGTGGACTCTGGTCAGTGTTGCGAGCCTCTCTTCCCTCTTCCCTCTCTCCTATAACCACTGGGTGACAGGGTGTTGCCTCTGGGTCACCAGTCAGGGACTGCCACATGTCCACCCCCCCTGAGTGGTGTCAGAGGCTTGGATTCCCACCCATGGCAGAGTGGAAAGTGTCCAGCAGCTCTCCCCAAGTCTGCCTGCACAGAGCACAGGAACTCTGGCCAGACTTGGGCTATCTCTGTGCCATTTCTTCCCTAGGGTCTCCCCAGGGCCACACCTTATTTTGTTCTCAACACCTAGGATCCAAGCAGTCTTGGGACAGTGATGCTTGTTTCTTGTTACCATTGATGGCCAATTGAACAATTCAAGCATTGTGTATTGTGATATTCTTCTTGTAGTTTGTGAGATATTCTACATGGTTTACTTTTTTCTTTTTTCTATTTTTTCTTATTTTGTTTTTATTAGATATTTTCTATATTTACATTTCAAATGTTATCCTCTTTCCTAGTTTGCCCTCCAAAAACCCCTATCCCTTATTTCTCTCCCCTGCTAACCCAACCACCCACTCCTGCTTCCTGGCCCTGNCAGTCATCTGTACTGGGGCATATAACCTTCACAGGATCAAGGGCCTCTCCTCTCATTGATCACCAACTAAGCCATCCACTGCTACATATGCAGCTAGAGCCATGAGTCTCACCATGAATGTTCTTTGATTGATGGTTTAGTCCCTGGGAATTCTGGGGGTACTTGTTAGTTCATATTGTGGTTCCTCCTATGGGGTTGCAAACCCCTTCAGCTCTTTGGGTACTTTCTCTAGCTCCTTCTTTGGGTACCCTGTGCTCCATCCAATGGATTGCTGTGAGCATCCACATCTGTATTTGACAGGCACTTGCAGAGCCTCTCAGGAGACCTCACTATCAGGCCCCTGTTAGAAAAATCTTGTTGGCATCTGCGATTGTGTCTGGGTTTGGTGGTTGTTTAAGTTATGGATCCAAGTTGGGGTAGTCTCTGGATTGTCATTCCTTAAGTCTCTGCACCACACTTTGTTTCTGTAACTAATTCCAGGGGTATTTTTTTCTCAAAGTCATTCCTTTGCTAACTACAACCTCTGCAGAGTCATGAGCACTTTAGGGAAATCAATACATCAACTCCTGATCATGTCCAACTTGGTATTACATGATGTAGAGGAAGAAATGGACATAATAATTTTCATTTGGTCCTTGTACTTTTGGATACCCGGAGTCCTAATATTTCATTGTATTTCCACTCTCTCTTCAGAGATCTGGTCTCTGCCATGTAAAATAGATAATTATGACACACTATTAATTTGGTTAATACATTTCTGATAGTAATAATCATATTACAGCTTTATATTTGTGACAAAATGCCATGACCTCTTTAAATCCATACATTGGGGAATTGAAAGTGTTTGCATCCATTAGAAAAAGAACAGTATCAACCAACCAGAGTCCATGTCTCCAGCCTCATACTTAGCAGACTAAGATCTCGTCAGGCATCAATGAGAGGTGAGAGCTTTGTTCCTGACAAGGCTAGATGGCCCTGTGTAGGTGAATGCGACAGTGCAGTGGTTAGATTGTGTAGGTAGGTGGGTGGGGGAACAATCTCAAAGAAGCAGTGGTAGAGGGGATTGGACAGTGTGTTCTTGGGGTGGGATTGTGGAAGGGACATTACATTTGAAATGTAAAGAAAATATCTAGTATAGAAATATAGAAACTATCCCATACATTGAATGTTTCACATACAACATATTTTGATGGGATCCATCATAGCATGTAAGAATGTTTTCAGCACTGAGTGGTATGTAATATTATTCATATTTGTGGAACACTGCAGTTTTTCAAACAAACTGAGTACAGATTGAATAGGGAATGGGCATAATATTAAACTTTTAGTCAAACACTTTAGTGTTTATACACAGATAAACATTATACATTCAAAGAAAGGCTATATACAGAGCATGCAAAAGTTGATTTAGAAAAGGAGAAAAAGGCACAACATAGTTGGCCAGCAGGCAGCAAACATTGCAAGATATGGCACCCAAAGAATGGGCTCAAAATCAATCAGTGTATGTCTGGCAAATAGCTTAAAGCTAGGCAGAAGTAGGCAGAAATAGGACCATTTCCAAGGGTCCACTGACTTAGTTTTCTGTTAGTCAGTGCACAGAGAAGAAGGCAAAACAGCTTTTTTTCTGCCATTCAATTATAATATTTTTTTTACTTCCTGCTGGGAACCCAGGGAGGAGGGGGTTGAGGTATGAATCAGCAGCACTGATGTAGATCTCCATGGTAACTGCAGGCTTTGCTCTCCANGCCTAGATATAAGTTTCTCTCTCCTGATTGGATCTCATTTCATTCTCTATTTGAATNCACATTCTCCATCAATCAGAAGCAAGGANACCAAATAAATTTGTCTTCAGGGAAGGATTTGATCAGTCAGGCTTCTGGCTATATTCCAGGACTTGTCTGGTCCTGGGTATAACCAAAGCCCGACTGTACGGTAATAAAGAAAAGGAAGAGTGCTTCTGTAACTGAAAGGAGATGGAGACTGTGGAAAGTGGCAAGGAGAGTGCTTGTTTGTTTTAGAGCTTCCATGCTCTGATTCCTTGACTCCTAGTTCCTGTACTGGGAAGGTTTCCACATGTGAAATTCAGGAATCTGTTTTTTCTGTCCACTCCTTGCCTCAATAATTCAGGGATGTGCCTTTTCACAAAAGATACAGTATTTGGTATTCAGCTTGTGACACAGACTAGGTATTTTTTGACAGTTTTATATTCTTAGATAATCCACTGTGAGAACCTATATGGTAGCATATGTCTTCAACATCCCTCCTTGGAATATAAGAAAAATCAGATGTAACTGACAGACACAGAAATAACCATACCCAGAATCCAAGCACTCTTGGGTCATTGATGCTGGTAGCATGTTACCATTAATGGGCAAAGTCATTCAACNTTACAGCCATTGTTTATTGTAATATTTTTTTATTATTTACTAGGTTTTCTGCATGCTTTTTTCCAGGTCAGTCCTGTGCTACCTTANAGCTCTGGAGAGTCATGAGCCCTTTAGGGAAATCAATAAATGATTACCTGATCATCTCTACCTGGGTAGTACACAATGTGAAGGAAGAAATAGAAACATTAATCTTCATAGTGAGCTTGTACTTGTGGATACCTGAAGTCTTAATATTTCTTCATATTTTCATTCTATCTTTAGAGATCAGGTCTCTGCCATAAAATCTGGATAATTTTTTTGAACTATATTATTTAATTAATACATTCCTGAAGGTAGACATAAGATTACAGCTTTTTTTTGCATCAGCAAATGCCAGGGTCTCTTTAATTTCACACAATAGGTAATTGAATGTGGTTTACAACTCTACAGGAAGAACAACAATATCAAGTATCCAGACCTACCCTCCCAGAAGTCACACGGACTAAACCATCAAAAAGAGTACACAAGGAGGAACCTAGGTCTCNAATTTCATAGGTAGCAGAGGAAAGCATTGTCAGGCATCAATCAGAGGAGAGTCCCTTAGTCCTGAGAAGGCTTTATGACCCAATCTAGAAGAATGCCAAGGCAGGGAGTCAGTATTGTGCATGTAATTGGGTAAGGGAACTTACTTATATAAGATTTTCCAGAGGGTTCCTGGGGAGGAATCGGGTAAAGGCTGTACCATCTGAAGTGTAAATAAAAAATATCCAAGACAAAAAAATAGAAAACAATACCACACTTTAAATGTTTTATATCCACCATATTTGATGTGAATAATATATCACATAAACATTGTTTTCAACACTGAGTTGCATTCATTACATTTCAGGTTTATGGAACACTGCAGTTTTCATTCAAACTGAGTATTCATGGGCTAGGGAATGGGCAGAATATTAAACTTGGTATTAAAACCACTCTTTCTAGATGCATGAATAAATACTATTTTTTCCAAGGAACGGCTATAGACAGAGTATACAAGAGTTGAATTAGAAAAGGAGACAAAGACACAACACAGTTGGTCAGTAGGGAGCAAAAATTTCAAGAGAGACAGTGAGTGGTCTCCAAAGCAAACAGCATCTCTGTAGAAGAGCTTAAAGCTGAGCAATGAGGCAGACATAAGGCCACCCCAAGTTTTCAGTGACTTTGTTTTCTGTTGTTCAGTAAAGAGCAAAGAAGGTAAAACAGGTTTTTTTTCCTGCCCTTCACTTTCAAATTTTTCATTCCTTCTTAGAACCCAGGGAGGATGGTATGAGGTATATATCACCACTAGTAATGGAGATCTCCAAGGTAACTGCAGGCTTTGCTTTCCATGCCTGGATATGAGATCTCTCTCCTGATTGGGTCTCATTCCATTCTCTATTTGAATGCACATTCCCCATCAATCAGAAGCAAGGAGAGTAAATAAATTCGTCTGCAGGGAAGGATTTGATCAGTCAGGCCTCTGGCTATATTCCAGGACTTATCTGGTCCTGGGTATAACCAAAGCCCGACTGTATGGTACTAAAGACAAGGAAGAGTGCTTCTGTAACTGACTGGAGATGGAGCCAGTGGACAGCTCCAAGCAAAGTGCTTGTTTGTTTCAGAGCCTCCATGCTTTGTTTCTTTGGCTCCTAGTTCCTGTTCAGGGAAGGTTTCCACATGTGAAATTCAGGAATCTGCTTTTGCTGTCCATTCCTTGCCTCAGTCGTGCAGGGCTGTGCCTTCTGCAAAGAAGATAAAATATTCCATTTTCAGCTTGTGACAGTTTGGCTGGGTGGTTGCAGAAACAGCCTAATAGAAGCAGTATGAGGGAGTATTGGATATGTTTTTCTGGGGGAGGAAATGGGGAAGCAATATAAGATTTGAAATATAAATAAAGAAAATAGCCAATAAAAATTGAAAAAAATAGTAAAAGGTCACACAATGAAAGGTACACCTATACTATGTTATGATGTGGATAAACACAGCACATAAACTTTGTTTTCAACACTGAGTTGCATTTAATATTTTTCAGATATATGGAACACTGCAGCTTTTCTGTTTGTTCTTTTTTCTTTTTCTTGAATATTTTCTTCACTTTCATTTCACCTATTTTCCCCTTTCTTAGTCTCCTAAATGGAAACACCCTATTCTCTCCCCCTCGTCCTGCCACTATGAGTGTACTCCCCCACATTTCCACCCACTGGGACATCGGACACCCTCAGTCTCAAGGGCCTCTCCTTCTGCTGATGCCCAACAAGACCAATCTCTGCCAAATATGTGGCCAGCGCCATAGGTTTCCCCATGTGTATTCTTTGGATGGTGGTCCAGTCCCCAGGAGCTCCGGGGGGGGTCTGGCCTGTTGACACTGGGTTCTTCCAAGGGGCTGTAAACCCCCTCTGTTCCTTCAATCCCTTCTCCAACTCCTCCTTCTGGGACCCCTGAGCTCAGTCTGATTGTTGGCTGCAAGCTTCTTCCTCTGTTTTTGTCAGGCTCTGTCAGCACCTCTCAGTAGACAGCCACATCAGGCTTCCATCAGTAAACACTTCTGAGAATCCACAGTAATATACAGGTTTGATGGCTGTATATGGGATGGATCCCCTGTTGGGGCAGTGTCTAGATGGCTTTTCCTTCAGTCTCTGCTTCACACATTGTCTCTATTTCCTCCTGCGAGTATTTTGTTCACCCTTTTAAAAAGCACATAAGCATCCACATTTTGGTCTTCCTTTGTCTTTGGCTTCATATGGTCTGTGAATAGAATCTTGGGTATTCTAATGTTTTAGGCTAATATTCACCTACCAGGGAGTACATACCGTGTTTTTTCTTTTGTAACTGAGTTACTTCACTCAGGATATTTTTAAGTTCCATCCATCCTGTGAATTTTATGATGTCATTGCTTTTAATATCTGTGTAGTATTGAAATATGTATATATATATATATATATATATACATCACATTTTCTATATCCATTCCTCTCTGGAGGGACACCTGGGTTGTTTCCAGCTTCTGGCTATTATAAATGTGAGTATAATGAACACAGTGGAGCATGTGTCTTTATTACGTGTCAGAGCATCTTCTGGGTATATGTCTGGGAATGGTCCTCAGGTAGTAATAGGTAAAATTATCTGAGGAACTGCCAGAGTGATTTCCAGAGTGTTTTTTCCAGCTTGCAATCCTATCAGCAATGGAGGCGCATTCCTCTTTCTCCACATCCTTGCCAGAATCTGCTGTCACCTTAGCTATTCTGACTGGTATGAGGTAGAATCTCAGAGTTGATTTGATTACCATTTCCGTGATGGCTAGGGATGTTGAACATTTCTTTAGGTGCTTCTTGGCCAATCGAGTTTCCTCATTTGAAAATTTGTTGTTTAGCTCTGTTCCCCATTTTTAATAGGGTTATTTGGTTCTCTGGAGTCTTTCTTCTAGAGTTCATATTGCCAAAAACAATCTACGGATTCAATGCAATCCCCATCAAAATTACAAGTCAATTCTTCGTAGTGTTAGAAAGATAAATTCTCAAATTCATTTGGAATAGCAAAACACCCAGGATAGCAAAAACTATTTTCAACAATAAAATAACTTCTGGTGAAATCAGCATTCCTGACCTCAAGCTGTACTACAGAGCAATAGTGATAAAACTACATGGTATTGGCACAGGTACAGGCAGATAGATCAACAGAATAGAATTAAAGACCCAGAAATGAAGCCACACACCTATGTTTAATTGATCTTTGACAAAGGATCTAAAACCATCCAGTGTAAAAAGGACAGCATTTTCAACAAATGGTGGTGGTTCAACTGGAAGTTAACATGTAGACCAAAGCAAATTGATCCATTCTAATCTCCCTGTTCAAAGCTCTAGTCCTAGTAGATCAAGGACCTCTACATAAAACCAGATACACTGAAAGAAGTAGAAGAGAATGTGGGGAGAAGTCTTGAACACATGGGCACAGGGGAAAAGTTCCTAAACAAAACACCAATGGCATATGCTTTAATATTAAGAATAAAAAAAATGGAACCTCATAAAATTGCAAAGGTTCTGTAAGGCAAAGAACACTGTCAATAGGAAAAAAAACCCACTGCAGCATTTCTTAAAAAGTGAGTACACATGTAATAGGTCATGGGCAGAATAATATACTTAGTATTAATCAACACTTTGAGAGTGCAGGAATGCATATTATATTTTCAAGAAAATGCTATACACAGAGCATACAATAGTTTAATGGGAAAAGAAGACAAAAGCACATCACAATTGGTCAGCAGGCAGCAATAATTGCAAGATAAAGACAAAGTAGACTCAAAACGAATCAGCTCATCTCTGGCAAATAGCTTAAAGCTTGACAGAAGGAGGCAGAATTATGACCATCCCCCAGGTTCCACTGACTTGCATTTTGGTTGTTCAGTGTAGAAAGGAGGAAAAAAAAAACCCCAGCTTTTTTCTGCCATCTATTTTCTTCTTTGTTAATATAATCCCTTCTTTTTTGAAAATTTTATTAAATATTTTTAAATTTACATTTCAAAAGTTATTCCCTTTCCTAGTTCCTCTCCTTAAGTCCCATATCTGTTTCCCCCTCCACCTGCTCCCTAACCCACCCACTCCTGCTTCCTGGCCCTGGCATTCCCTTAGTTGGGGCATAGAACCTTCCCAAGGCCAAGGGCATTTCCTCCCATTGATAACTGACTAGGCCATCCTCTGCTACACATGCAGCTAGAGCCATGGGTTCCATCATGTGTTTTCTTTGATTGGTGGTTTAGTCCCAGGGAGCTCTGGGGGCACTATTTAATTCATATTGTTGTTCCTTCCATGGGGCTGCAAAACCCTTCAGCTCCTTGGGTAATTTCTCTAGGTCCTTTATTGGGGACACTGTCCTCTGTCCAATGGTTGGCTTTGAGCATCCACTTCTGTATTTATCAGGCACTGGCAGAGCCTCTCAGGAAATAGCTATATCAGACTCTACCAGCAAGCTATTGTTGGCATCCACAATACTGTCTGGATTTGGTGGCTGTTTATGCAATGGATCCCCAGATGGGTCAGTCTCTAGATAGTCATTCCTCCAGTCTATGCTCTGACCTTTGTCTCAGTAAATCTTTCCATGGGTATTTTGTTCCACCTTCTAAGAAGGATCCTAGTATCCACAGTTTGGTCTTCCTTCTTGAGTTTCATGTGTTTTGCCAATTGTGTCTTGAGAATTCTGAGATTCTGGGATAATATCAACTTATCAGTGAGTCCATACCATGTGTGTTCTTTTGTAACTCGGTTACCTCACTTTGGATGATATCCTCCATATCTAACCATTTGTCTAAGAATTCCATAAATTCATTGTTTTTAATAGCTGTGTAGTACTCCATTGTATAACTGTACTACATTTTCTGCATCCATTTCTCTGCTGAGGGATGACTGGCTTCTTTCCAGCTTCTAGCTATTATAAATAAGGCTGCTATGAACATATTGGAGCATATGTCCTTATTTCAAGTTGGAGCATCTTATGGGTATATGCCCAGAATTGGTATTTCTGGAACCTCCAGTAGTGCTTTGTCCAATTTTCTGATGAACAGACAAACTTATTTCCAGAGTGATTGTACCAGCTTGCAGTCCCACCAGCAATGGAGAAGTGGTCCTCTTTCTCCACATCCTCTCCAGAATCTGTTGTCACCTGAGTTTTTCACCTTAGCCATTCTGACTGGTATGAGGTTGATTCTCAGTGTTGTTTTGATTTGCATTTTCCTGATGATTAAGGATGTTAAACTTTTTTTTAAGGTGCTTCTCAGCCATTCAGTATTCCTCAGTTGAGAAATCTTTGTTTAGCTCTGTACCCCATTTTAATAGGGTTATTTGGTTTTCTGGATTCTAACTTCTTGTGTTCTTTGTATATATTGCATATTAGCCATCTATTGGATTTAGGATTGATAAAGATCTTTTCCCAATCTGTTGGCTGCCTTTTTGTTTTATTCACAGCGTCCTTTGCCTTCTTTTCCATGAAGGTTCCTGAGCTCTGAGTGCAGAGACTGTATGGAGATAGCCCATTTAGAGCAGTATTTTCTGTGTTCTCTCTCTCTCCGCTCTCCATCTACTTTCAATTTTCTTTTCTGCTTTCTTCTGGGAACTCATGGAGGGGGACATGAGGTAGAAATCAGCAGCACTGATAGAGATCTCCAAGTTTACTGCAGGCTTTGATGTTCATGCCTAGTTATGAGATCTCCCTCTTGATTGTATCTGATTCCATTCTTTATTTGAATGTGTGTACCACATCAATCAGAAGCAAGGAGAGAGACAATAAATTTGTCTGCAGGGAAGGATTTGATCAGGCAAGCTTCTGTCTATATTCCAGGACCTATCTGGTCCTGGGTATAACCAAAGCCTGACTGTTTAGTACTAAAGTAAATGAAGAGTGTTTCTATAACTGACACAAGATGGAGTCAGTAGAAACTGTAAGGATAGTGCTTGTTAGTTTCATGGCCTCCATGACATGATTTCTTGTCTCCTTATTTCTGTACAGGGAATATCACCACATGTGAAATTCAGGTATCAGGTTTGGTGTCCATTCCTTGCCTCAGTCAGTTTGGGTCATGTCTTCTGCAAAGAAGATACAAGATTAAGCTTCAGCTTGTGACAGAGACTAACAAATTTTTGATATTTTCACAGCTTTAGGTCAGACACTGTGAGAAATGCTGTGATAGCAAATGCCCTCAACATACCACCACGATGTTTCTGAAATAATCTTGAGTTAACTAAGAGACAAAGATACGACCATACTCATATTCACACTTTGGGCAGTGACACTGACAGCATGTTCTCATTACTGGTTAAAAAAAACTTTCAATTATTCAACCCTTGTTTATATTGTTGTTTTATGTTCAATATAGAAGAATCTCTACCATTTTTGTTCTTCCAAGTTCATTAATAACTACATTATCTGGGGGGTCATGGGCCCTTTAGGAAAATCAACTCATCATCCATCTCCTGAAGATCTCCACTTTAGTATTATACACAATACAAAAAAGAAATAAACACAGTAATTTTCATGGGGACCTTTTACTAGTGGCTTCCTTGAGACCTATATTTTTTTCCGTTTTTTCTACTCTGTCTTTTTTGTTCAGGTCTCTGTGGTATAACCTTGGCGTTTATTAAATGTATTGTTTTTATTCAGTTATTCCTAACAGTAGTAAACAAATTACAACTTTATGTAAATCAGAAAATTTTCTGTCCTCTTTATAAGCACAGTTTAAAATTTCCTACACACTATGTATTGTTGGGATTATCTAAAGTGTATGAACAGTGTTTTCAACTCTACTTTTTAACTTAATATTGTGCATATTTATGAGACACTTCACTGTCACTTACGAACTGGTGGAGTAGGATATAGGAAGAATCTTGCACTTAGTATTCTAAAACCACTTTGATGATACACTATTAAACATTTTTGTACTAGGAGAAGGTATAATCAGAGAAAACAACATAAGCAATTAGTGAGAGAGATGCAGGTACATCACAATTATTCAGCAGGTAACAAAAATTGTAAGGTAATAGTCACAGTTAACAAAGCTCAAAATGAAAGAAAGGTATTCTGGCAAGCTCTGTAGATCTAGATAGAAGGAAACAGAAATAGGAAGGACTCAAATGTTCGACTGGCATTTTTCTGTTGGTAATATAGAAGAAGAATGTAAAAACAGCTTTTTCTGATATCTATTATAGATATTTCTGCTTCCTTAAGGGAAGCCAGGGTGGAGGGGTTGAGGTATGAATCAGCAGCACTGATGGAGATCACCAAGGTAACTGCAGGATTTGATGTGCATGCCTACTTCTGAGATCTCTCTCCTGATTGGATCTGATTCCATTCTCTATTTGAATACACATTCTCCATCAATCAGAAGCAAGGAGAGCAAATAAATTTGTCTGCAGGGGAAGATTTCATCAGTCAGGCTGCTGGCTATACTCCAGGACCTATCTGGTCCTGGATATAACCACTGCCAGACTGAATGGTGCTAAAGAGAAGGGAGAGTGCTTGTGTCACTGTCAGCAGACGTAGGCAGTGGAAAGCTGGGCAGCCTGTGCTTGTTTATTTCAGAGTCTCCATGTACTGATTGCTTAACTCCATGTTTCATATAGTAGCTGTCACCCCTCTATGGGAAATTCAGGTATCTGATTTGAAATGTAACTTCCTGGTCTCTGTCATGTTGGGCTGTGTCTTCTGCAAATAAAATACAAAATTCAAGCCACAGCTTGTGACAGAGACTAGGTAATGTCTGACATCTTCACATCTTTCATTCAGCTACTGAGAGAACTCCTTTGGCATCAAATATCTTCAACTAAACACCATGAACACACAGAAAAATCCAGAGACAGATCATACAGTACCCAGTATCAATGTAATCTTTCGAAAGTGAGTCTTTTAACCTGCTGCCACTATTCGCAAAAGGCATCCATAGGTACAACCATAGTTTATAGTGTTATTACTGTTTTAATTCACTATATTTTCTAGGTGGTCACTTTTCCAAGTCAGATTTTTGCTACATCACAGTTCAGCGTGTCATGACCCCTTTAAGGGAATCACTATATCATATTTAGTTGACATCTACCTTGGTATTGCAGCATGTAAAAGAAGAAAATGTAGATAGTTATTTTCATCATGACCTTGTACTAGTGGATACCTCTAGACCTATATGCTTTTCTGGTTATCTGCATCCTGTCTTTAGTGATACAGTTTTTGTGGCATAACCTAGATATTTATGAAATTCTCTTACTGCGGTGAAGATATTCCTGTCAGTCTTGAATTCCTTATAACTATATATGCATCAGAAAATATCCTGGCACCTTTACAACCCTATTAATTGTTCAAGTACACACCATGATCTACTGTGAATATTCACATCATATAAACATTGTTTTTAGCTCTGAATTCCACCAAATATTGTGGAATTGTATGCGACACTCCAGCATTTAATACAAACTGATTATGCCTGGAGAACTCCATGGGAAGAATATGGCACTATAATTCTAACAGCTCTCTTATGTTTAAAATATTAGATATTATATTTTTTAGGAAATTCTACAATCAGAGTTTACAACAGAAGCAATTGGTGAAGGAGACACAGATATCCTGTTATTAGTCAGCAGGCAGCAAATTTGCATGGTAAAAGTCAGTCTTTTTGGTTCAAAAGAAACAGAACCTCTTTGGCAAATGGCTTGGATCTAGGCAAAAGATGCCAGAAATAGGAACAGCTCCAGGATTTCACTGACTTGTATTTCTCTTGGTCATAGAAGGTAGAAATAGTTAAAAACAGTTTTTCTGCCACTCACGTTTGATTTTTCTACTTCCATAAAGAAACTTAGGGAGGAGGGGGTGGAAGACATGAATCAACACACTGATGGAGATCTCCAATATTACAGCAGATGTTGATGTCTATGCCTAGATATGAGATCTCTCTCCTGATCAGACTTGTTTCCATTCTCAATTTGAATGTACATTCTCAATCTATTAGAAGAAGGAGAGCAAATAAATTTGTCTGCAAGGGGAGATATGGTCAATTAGGCCACTGGCTATGTTCTAGGATTTTTTTATTTGCTTTTATTGGTTTCTTTCCATTATTTACAATTCAAATGTTATCCCTATTCCAGGTCTCCCTTCAAGAAATCCCCATTCCCATCTCCAGTCTCCTTGCCTCTCTGGGGGTAGGCTCCCAAACACCTACCATCCTGGCACTGCCCTACACAGGGGAATGAAACCCCCCATGCCAAAGAGCCACTCCTCCTACCGATGTCCAACAAGTCCATCCTCTGCCACATATGCAGTCAGAGCCCTGAGTCCCTCCATGTGAATCCCTAGAATTTCTGGGGTATGGGTTTTTGACACTTGCTCCCACCATGGGGATGCAAATGCCTTCAGTCCCTTCTGTCCAGGGAAGAGGATTTGATATACGAATCAGCAGCACTGATGGAGATCTCCAAGATTTCAGTAGGCTTTGATGTCCAATCCTAGATATGAGATTACACTGCTGACTGGATCTGACTCACTCATCATTTGAATGCATCAATCAGAAGCAAGGAGAGCAAATAAATTTGTCTTCTGGGAAGAATTTGATCCATCAAACTGCTGGCTATATTCAAGGACTTATCTATCCTGGATGTAGCCAAAATTATACTGTATGATGGTAATGAGAATGGAGAGTACTTCTGTAACTGACAGGAGACAAAACCAGTGGAAAGCTGCAGGAGCAGTGCTTGTTTGTTTCAGAGCCTCCATGCTCTGATTCCTTGGCCACTAGTTCCTGTACAGTTACTCTCACCACATGTTTATACTGTTCTTATTATTTTAATTACTAGATCACCTAGACAAGTGCTTTTCAAAGTCAGTTTTGTGCTAAATAACTGCTCAGGGAGGGTATGACCCCTTTAGGGAAAGCAATACATCATATTTTGGTGATCTCCACCTTGGTATTAGAGCATGTACAAGAGGAAAATGAACACAATACTTTTCAATGTGACCTTATTCCAAACACACCATGTTTTGTAAGAATATTCACAGGTATGTAAACATCATTTTCAGCATTCAAATCCATGTAATATTATGCAATTGTATGAGGCACTCCAGCATTTTATGCAAACAGAAACTGAGTATGTGCGGTGCAGAGAATGGACACATAGAAATAGGAATAACTCCAAGTGTCCAGTGACTTGTTATTCTGTTGGTCACTGTAGAGAGATTAATGTAAAAACAGCTTTTCCTGCCAGCTACTTTATAATTTTTGCTTCCATAAGAAAACCCAGGAGGGAGGGGGCCAAGAGATAAATCAGCAGCAATTAATGGATCTCCAAAGTTACTGCAGGATTTGATGTCCATGCCTAGATATGAGATCTCCCTCTTGATTAAATCTGACTCTATTCTCTATTGGAATACACATCCTCCATCAATCAGAAGCTAGGAGAGCAAATAAATTTGTCTGCTAAGAAAGATTTAATCAGGATTCTGGCTATAACCCAAGTCCTATCTGGTCCTGAATATACCCAAAGCCTGAATGATGCTTAAAAAAGGGGGAGTCTTGTGTCACTGTCAGTTGACAGAGCAAGTGGAAAGCTACAAAGACTGTGCTTGTTCATGTCAGAGTCTCCATACACTGATGGCTCAGCTCCCTATTTTTTACAGCATTTCAGGCATCTGCTTTGTAGTTTGACTTCTGTGTCTTCTGCAAAGAAGTTACAAGATAAGTCATCTGCTTTTGACATAGACCAGGGATTTTCTGACATTTTTATATTCTTAGATAAGACACTGTGAGAACTGCTACAGCAGCAAGTGTCCTGAACATACCACTCTGGATTCTAAGAAAAATCAGATGTAACTAACAGAAAAAGGAATCACAATACCCAGAATCTAAGCAGTCTTGCGACAGTAATACTTGTAGCATGCTACTATTAATGGCAAAGACTTTAAAAAATGCAAACATTGTTTATTATCTTATTATTTATTGTAGTTTACTAGATTTTCTAGCCTTTTTTTTCTTCGATTTCAGGCTTTTGTTACCTAATAAATCAGAAGAGTAAGGAGTCCATGAGGGAAATCAATCATCACCAGATAATCTCCACCTTGGTATTACACCATGCAAAAGAAGAAATGGACACAGTAATTTTCACTGTGACCTTATACTTGTGGATACCTTGAATCAAAAGATTTCTTGTTATCTTTATAATTCAAGCCTCTCACATTTATCATGGATATTTATGATACTGTATTACTTTGATTAGTACATTCCTGACAGTAGCAATCACATTAGAGCTTTATATGTATCAGAAAATGTCCTGAACTCTTAAAAACCACATATTAAGGAATTGAAGGGGGGTTGGAACCACATAGGAAGAACAAGAATATCAACCAACCAGACCCTCCAGAGCTCCTACAGACTAAATCACCAATAAGAGTACATATTGATGGCCCTGTGTCTCCAACTTCATAAGTAGCAGAAGGCAGAGACTTTTTGTCCTGACAAGACTTGATTTCCCAGTGTAGGGGAATGCCAAGGCACTAAGGTGGATTTGGATGAGAGGGTGGGGAAACAGATTAATAGCAGTAAGAGAAATTGTTGGATAGGGGATTTCTGGAGGGGAAGTGGGGAAATGATATAACATTTGAAATATAAATAAAGATAATATTCAATAAAAATAGAAAAAATAGAAAAAAGCACCACACATTAAAAGTTCCACAAATTCCATATTTTAATGTGAATAATCACCGAATATAAACATTATTTTAAACACAGTATTGCATTTAAACATTTTCATATCATAGCAAGAAAAAAATGGCTACCTTGATGAAAGCAATATACATATTAAATGAAATCCCCATCAAAATTCCAATTCAATTCTACATGGAGTTAGAAAGAACAATTCTCAAATTCATTTGGAATAAAAAAAAAGGATAGCAAAAACTATTTTCATCAATAAAAGAACCTCTGGTGAAATCACCATCCCTGACCTCAAGCTGTACTACAGAGAAATTGTGATTAAAAACTGCATGGTACTGGTAGAGTAACAGACAGGTAGATCAATGGAATGGAATTGAAAATCCAGAAATGAAGCCACATGCCTATGCCAGTTGATCTTTGACAAAGGAACCAAAACCATACAGTAGAAAAAAGATAGCATTTTCAACAAATGGTGGTGGTTCAACTGGCAGTTAACATGTAGAGAAAAGCAAATTGATCCAGTCTTATCTATATGTCCAAAGCTCAAGTCCAAGTGCATCAAGGAACTCCACATAAAACTAGACAACACTAACAAATAGAAGAGAAAGTCGGGGAAAGTCTCAAACATATGGCATAAGGGAAACGTTTTGAACACAACACCAGTAACATATGCTCTAATATCAAGAATTGGAAAATGGGACCTCTTAAAACTGTAATGGTTCTGTAAGGCTAAGGATACTGTCAATAGGACAAAACCCACTGCAGCTTTTCATACTAAGTAAGTATACATGGAGTGGGGTATGGGCAGAATATTATACTTAGTATTAATCAAAGCTTTGAGCATGCAGGAATACACATTATATTTTCAAGGGAACGCTATACACAAGGCATATAATAGATAAATTGCAAAAGAAGGCAAAGGTACCTAACAATTGTGCAGCAGACAGCAAAACTGCAAGATAAGACACAATCAGTTGGTTCAAAATGTACTAGAGCATCTCTGGTAAATAGCTTAAAGCTAGTTAGAAGTAGCCAGAAGTAGCACCATACCCAAGGTTTCACTGAATGTTTCTTCCTTAGTCAGTGTAGAGAGACAGAGGTAAAATGAAGTTTTTTTTTGTTGTTTCTTTTTTTTTTGCATTCTTCCAGCAACCCAGTAGTGTGTGAGGTATGATTCAGCAGCACTGATGGGGATCTCCAAGGTTACTGCAGGCTTTGATATCCATACCTAGCTATGTGATCTCTCTCTCTCTCTCTCTCTCTCTCTCTCTCTCTCTCTCTCTCTCTCTCTCTCTCTCTCCTGATTGAAACTCATTCCATTCTTATTTTTAGCTTCTTTTTTAAAAAACTTATTTATTTATTTATTATTTTCTTTATTTACATTTCAAATGCTATCCTGAAAGGTCCCTATACACCCCCCCCCGCGCCCATGCTGCCCTACCCACCCACTCCCACTACTTAGCCCTGGCCTTCCCCTGTGCTGGGTCATATAAAGTTTACAAGACCAAGGGGCCGCTCTTCCAAATGATGGCCGATTAGGCCATCTTCTGCTACATATGCAGCTCAGGGCGTACTGGTTAGTTCATATTGTTGTTGCACCTACACAGGGTTGCAGCCCCCTACAACTCCTTGGGTACTTTCTCTAGGTCCTCCATTGGGGGCCCTGTGTGCCACCCAATAGATGGCTGTGAGCATCCACTTCGGTGTTTGCCAGGCACTGGCATAGCCTCACAAGAGGCCACTATATCAGGGTCCCTTCATCAGAATCTTGCTAGCATGTGCAATAGTATCTGGGTTTGTTGGCTGATAATGGCATGGATTCCCGGTTGGGGTAGTCTCTGGATAGTCCATCTTTTCATCTTAGCTCTAAATTTTGTCTCTGTACAAAATACCAGTACCATGCAGTTTCTATCACAATTGCTCTGTAGTACAGCTTAAGGTCAGGCAATGTGATACCACCAGAGGTTCTTTTATTGTTGAGAATGGTTTTTGCTATCTTAGATTTTTTATTATTCCAGATGAATTTGCAAATCGCCCTTTCGAACTCTGTGAAGAATTGGGTTGG
>NW_018393129.1:0-2866 GCF_900095145.1 Mus pahari
TTGGGGCTGAGACAGAAGGATGAACCATCCAAAAACTGCCCCACCCAGGGGTCCATCCCATAATCAGCCATCAAACGCAGACACTATTGCATACACCATCAAGGTTTTGCTGAAAGGACCCTGATATAACTGTCTCTTGTGAGGCTATGCCAGTGCCTGGCAAACACAGAAGTGGATGCTCACAGTCAGCTATAGGATGGAACACAGGGCCCGCAATAGAGGAGCTAGAGAAAGCACCCAAGGAGCTGAAGGGGTCTGCAACCCTATAGGTGGAACAACAATATGAACTATCTAGTACCCCCAGAGCTCGTGTCTCTAGCTGCATATGTAGCAGAAGACGGTCTCGTCAGTCATCATTGGGAAGAGAGGCCCTTTGGTCTTGCAAACTTTATATGCCCCAGTACAGGGGAACACCAAGGCCAAGAAGGGGAAGTGGGTGGTTAGGGGAGCGGGGGAAGGGCATCGGGGACCTTGGGGATACCATTTAAAATGTAAATGAATTAAATACCTAATAAAAATTTGAGAAAAAAAAAGAAAATCAATTCTTTCAGAGACACAATGGCTTCTGGCACCATGTCTCCAACATGTTCTATGCCCCAACTTACCTTGGGAGGCAGATATGAAGAATATTTGATTACCACAGGATACTTGAAATGTTCATGCCGATGGCTCACATAGTCACACATCCTAGAAAATTGGAGCATTAGTGCTTGAAATTAGATAACTTATAAGGTAGCAACTGTGAAAGCAGAAAAGTATCCTTATATGGTGGGCTGAAGAAATGGCTCAGAGGATAAACCATTTGCCTTCCAAGCATGAGGATCTGGATTTGATCTCAGGAGCTCATATAAAGCTGTGTGCTGGGGCATGTGTACAGTGAGATGGGAGGTGGTGATAGAAGAATCCCTGGAGCCTCAGGTGGGCCAGCTAGCTGGTGTGCATAGTGCTAAGCAACAAAGAGACCCTATCTCAAACTAGGTAGGGAGGTGAAGTTGTCCCATTCACAACTGTGCCTGCACTCAGCTTGGCACAAACAAACACACACAGATCTTTTGCAATGGGACCTGGCGATCCAGCTAAGCGCTAGCAGAACTCTTGGCTTCAGTGAAATTCCAGGTCTGATCCCCAAGCCTTGGCTGTTACTGCATGTTTATGTGCAAAGGGAGGAGCTGAGATACATTGTGAAGTTACCTTGAAAGTTTTGTAGTAGCCCCATATCAATTCAAATTGCAGAAACCTAAGATTGTTGTGATTCCTAATGCCAAATGTTAACTAGATTAAACTGNCNAACNAGGTTCCTTCTACCTGTTCAGATGATTAAATGAAAAGCACAGGTTTGGAATTGTGTCAATCTATTAAATATATTAAAATTTTGCATGCCACTGTTCAGTTTTGTGGTTAGGTGGCACACACAAAAGATTGTGTAACCTAACCTTAGTCATCTGATATCTTGATGACACATAACAGGGTGTGTACCAGCCTGTACCAGTGTTGTGTGGCAGTTCTTTGATTACAGCCTCCCATTTTTGTGGGAAATTTAAGACAGATTAATTTTAGGGAATCGAACCAACGGGGAGGAAAATGCTGTGGTGATGCTCACTAACAGATGAAGTAAACTCAAAATAACTTCCAGAATCTCCTGAAACTGACCATATTCACTAGGCCCCTCCTTCCCAGGGTAAACAGTATAGCCTGCTGCCTAGAAGAAGCAGATAAGCCCCAGCTGAACTACCTAGAAAAAAAAAGACCAGATGAGCTGCCTGGAAGAGGCTCAAACCAACTGAGTCACCTGAAAGGGACAAACTTCAATTTGTGGTGCTGCCTGCTGGCTGTGTAGTGTGTTCCAAGTTCTAGCTTTGTGAGCTGTGTCACCCATGTTGGGTGGGCTTGGTGATACAGCTGTCTTTGAGTTATTTCTACTCCTATAAGTAGTCCCTTACTCATATTCCTGTAAGTAACATAAATAAAACTTATTTGTTCGTCAAGTTGGGACTTTGATGATATCTATACATGAATCTGTCATCAGTTCGCTATATAGAGTGAGTAGTTTGTTTGCATCTCCCCAGGAATAATGTTACACAACAACCAGGAATACACAAATAAAATGGCAAAAGAAGTTAATGGCTCCTGTATTGGGAACAGGGTGCAGATAACTATCCAGCTACATGGAGCAGACTGTTAGGTCACAAAAAGAAAAAAAACAGAGAATGACAAAGCAGAAAGGTTAGGATGTCAACACCTGGTGCTGGTGTCTGGTGGCAATTTGTTTTATACAAACATTTCAGAGTTGTAAAGCCTACCAGTATGAAGCACCAGCACTGTTGTGAGGTATCTGACACCAGGGATACTGCACTAAGATGCTTGGATGATTCAAAACCCTGGAACCTACAGGGTTCTTAAGAAGTCAAGAACTGAAATGAGAAAGTGAATGTAAAACAACACAGAAAGGCTACTTTCCATCCTAGAATCATTTTGACAGTATTAACTGTAAGAAAAGAATAATCTAGACTTCATTGTTAAGATAAGGAATGCGTAGAAGTGCTAGGGTGAGGAGGCCCTTTGAACTGACTATTCTTTAGAACATAAACTAGTTTAAGCAGATTTAAAATGAAGTTCTGTTTATTCACTAGACAGCTGAATAAAGAAACCATTACAATCCTGGCATGCCCCCACTCCTGCATTGATGTGCCCCGGTACATCCATTTCTTTCTCACAGTCCTAAATTTGCTGTTTGCCCTACCCATGTAGGTTCTCATATTTGGTCTCAAGATTTAGATTTAACTTTTATGAGGTGTGTGTGTGTGTGTGTGTGTGTGTGTGTGTGTGTGTGTGTGTGTGTGTGACTGTGTCTGTGTGTCTGTAATAT
>NW_018393130.1:0-1597 GCF_900095145.1 Mus pahari
TGAGATGAGTTTCCTCTAAGCAGCAAAATGTTGGGTCCTGCTTGTGGAGCCAATCTGTTAGTCTAACCCTTTTTATTGGGGAATTGAGTCCATTGATACTAAGAGATATTAAGGAAAAGTAATTGTTGCTACCTGTCTTTTTTGTTTTTAGAGTTGGCATCCTGTTTTTGTGGCTGTCTTCTTTTAGGTTTCTTGAAGGATCACTTTCTTGCTTTTTCCAGGGTGTGGTTTCTGTCCTTGTACAGGTGTTTTGCTGTTATCATCCTTTGAAGGGCTGGATTCGTTGAATTCTCTAGGGACCATGGGGGTGTCCACCCTCTCTGCACCCTAGGTGAACCTGTGCTGGTGCAGACCAGAAGGGATTTGTGCTCCTGGTCAGGCTGGTTCTCTGTTTCCCTAGTGCTGTCTCAGGTCCTGTGTGCGATTGGATTGGAGCAAAAGTTGTGTTCCACTCACCAGTGATCCTAAGATCACGTGGGCAGTCCTCTAGGGGCCATGGGGATGTCTCCCACTCTGTGACCTAGGTGGCCTGGTGCTGGCACAGACTGGAAGGGATTTGTCTTAAGTCATATTTTTTATTGTTTTAAACATTAATTTATTTTTTACACTCCATTTTCCATTCTCTGCCCCCCATCCAACCTCCAGCTGCTCCACATCCCACACCTCCTGCCCACACCCCCTGTTTCCACAGGGATGAGCCCACCCTCCACCCCACCTGACCACTAAACTCCCTTGGGCCTACAGTCTCTTGAGGGTTAGGTGCATTATCTCTGAATGAACATAGACCCAGAAGTCATCTACTGTGTGTGTGTTAGGTCCTAATATCAGCTGGTGTATGCCATCTCTCTGGTGGTCCAGTTTTTGAGAGATTTCAGGAGTCAAGATTAACTGAAATTGCTGATTCTCCTACAGGGTCAACCTTCTTCTAAGCTTCTTTCAGCCTTAACTAATCCAACAAGAGAGGTTAGCTGCTTCTGTCTATTGGTTGGGTGCAGATATCTGCATCTGACTCTTTCAGCTGCTTTTTGGGTCTTCCAGAGTTTAGTCATGCTAGGTCCCATTTTGTGAGTGCTCCATGGCTTCAGTAATAGTGTCAGGCCTTGGGACCTCCCCTTGAGCTGGATCCTACTTTAGGCCTGTCCTGGAGCTTCTTTTCCTCAGGCTCTTCTCTATTTCCATTCCTGTAATTCTTTCAGACAGGAACAATTATGGGTCAGAGATGTGACTNTGGGATGGCAAGCCCATCTTTTATTTGGTGCCCTGTCTTCCTGCTGGAGGTAGGCTCTATAAGTTCCTTGTTGCTACTTTCAGGCATTTCCTCTAAGGTCCCTCCCTTTGATTCCTGGGAGTCTTTTACATGCTAGGTCTCTGGTGTATAATGGAAGGTTCCCTCAAGCTCCTATTTTGTTATTTTGATGCTAAACTTAAATTTGGTAATGACAATATTTTTATTACCAAACACTTATATTTTACTAAATTATATATTAGTTTACTATATTGAGAAGCAAAGACTTGAATATGTTAAAAGTCAATGATTAACACATTTCCTTATAGGATCAGTATTTCAGAATATTTTTTAAAAATGATGTTCTGAATG
>NW_018393130.1:3317-14685 GCF_900095145.1 Mus pahari
ACACTCATGGGTTTCTATAAAATAGGAGCTGTGATCTCTGGAAACAAGTATTTTTTTCCAATGTTGGTTTGTCCTTCCAAGTTATAGGGTTAAATAAAAGTATTNATTTTTCTAATGACTAGTGATTAAAAATACACTTCAAAAGAAGATTCATGGAATAAGAGGCAGACATAATGAACGAGCCAGAGGATGAGATATGAAGCAGGAAAGTCATCTGGACATGTCATGAGCTCTTGATCTTATGACCTCACTGGAGTTGTGGTTATCTGAACAAACTAGTTTCAGATTTTCCCTGTCATGATTGTACTATGGATGGGAAGGGATCTATGATACTCCATCCTTCCATCAGGAATTTTTGTCAATTTATGATTGCTAAATGTAATCTTCTTCAGTGGTATGGATACTGATACATTGCATTTAATGACTACACATGCTCAGGCAAGAAAATCTACTTAAATTCACTATTCCAGTGTACCTGTTGGTTTCTTAGTTAACAGAATGCCTCCATGGAACTAGTCTATATGTAAGTCTCTGTGGTAGTGACTTGATATTTACTAATGTGAAAGAGTCTAGGTCATTGTGAGTGATGCCACCGCTGACCAAGTGGTCCTTGGTTACTTATAGAAGCAGTCTGAACAAGCCTTGGGAAGCAAGCTATTTTATCTGTAGGTGATTGAGCTGTTTATTCCAATTATGATTCTGGCAGAAGTGCAGCCTGGCTGTAAGAAGGATGATATTTGGAACAGTATTTGAGATATTATAGCCTGACCCCACTTCCTGATTATGCTCTACTCTCTAGTTGTAGGTGATATGTGACCAGTCAGCTTCTTGGTTCTGTTCCATTCTATTGCTTTGCCTTTCTATTGCTATGCCTTCTTTCTACTGGTTAGCCTTCCCTGCAAAGATCAACTGTCTCTGAGAAATTGTTAGCCAAATTAAACTATTAGTAAAATAGGAAGAAGAAAGGAAAAATATTGGCAAATAGTATTTGAATAAATCTACTGCAAACATTACCATTCAATAGGTGGAGCAGACATCTCTTCAGAGATGACACCTTCTTCGTGGTTGCACTGACTGTATGGATACTTAGAAGTCTATCCTTCTGAAATGCAGTATCTTGGTTAGGGTTACAATTGCTTACAAGAGGCACCATGATCAAGGCAACTCTTCTAAGGGACAACATTTAATTGGGGCTAGCTTATCGGTTCAGAGCTTTAGTCCATTATGATCAGGGCATGAAGCATGACAGCATCCAGGCAGACAAAGTGAGGAGTCAAGAGTTGTATATCTTACTCAGAAGACAAAGAAGGAGAGGACTCTACAATCCTTAGGAAGATAGTAGGAAGCTCTCAAATCCTATCCCCACCGTGACACACTTCCTCTAACAAGGCAACATCTACTTTAAAAAGGCCATACCTCCCAATAGTGACAATGCCTGTGCCAAGCATATTCAAACTTCCACATGCAGTACATCTTAAAATAGCATTAGATATGTCTTCAGGGACCTCAAGGTTTACTTAGACTTATAAAAATCATTTTGCTAATGAAGTGTGTGGCATAAATCAAGGGGTTATGTCTGGTCCTCCTACAAGTAATGCACTATATTACTAGATAATCCTTTTCTTTCTTTCTTTCTTTGTTTCTTTCTTTCTTTCTTTTTTTCTTTCTTTCTTTCTTTCTTTCTTTGTTTCTTTCTTTCTTTCTTTTTTTCTTTCTTTCTTTCTTTCTTTCTTTCTTTCTTTCTTTCTTTCTTTCTTTCTTTCTTTCTTTCTTTCTTTCTTTCTTTTCCAGAAACCAGAAAGACAGGACAATAGGTGAAGGCACCTGTCTTCAACCCTGATATCCTGGGTTCAAGGCCTAGAATCCATGCCATA
Organism: Mus pahari; assembly: GCF_900095145.1. Lineage (NCBI taxonomy): Eukaryota > Metazoa > Chordata > Mammalia > Rodentia > Muridae > Mus > Mus pahari. Next base: position 5,192 of record NW_018393130.1, read on the forward strand.
GAAAGAAAGAACTGATTGCTTCAATTATCCTCTGCCTTTTATCTCTTTGGTGTGATGTTTCCTTTAGATAATAAATAAATACCATAAGTAGAATTATTTTTATTATAAAGCAGTAGTTAATACATCACGAAGAGATTTATATTCATAAATACTATGGAAAATTAGAGTTTTTATTCATAGCAAATTTTTTCAGAACATTTTATTGACCCTTAATATTACAGAAGGTAATACAGATCATATGGGGCTAATTTTGAACCACTGATCTACATATCTGTTCTTTCACTTGTCATTTCTTTAGGTTATTGTTAAAACTTATCTTCAAACAGAGAAAAGTTCTCTGATTTTGCTGTTTTATAACTTATATCACAAATTTTGGTTAATAGCTACAGATAAATAAAATTTCCTTATTTTAAACAAAAAGTGATTGCAAACTTAGAACCATGAAGCCCTTAATATATAAAAGGATTTTTTGAGAATTGGAACCTCAACAATATTGTTTTTATAGTTCATAAACATGGCATATCTCTTTGAAATTCATAAAATGTTGTTTAATTTCTCCTCAAAATTTCAGTATTTAAAAAAATTATTAAATTATTTATTTAATTTACATTTCAAATGTCACCCCATTTAATTTTCCGCTCATTTATAGTTCTTTACTCCATCGCCCCTCCTCTTTGTCTCTGAGAGGGTGCTTAACCACGCACCTACTGCTCCTCACCAATCATTCATGATCTCATACCCCTCCCAACATTCTCCTTCTCTGGGGCATCAAGTCTCTACAGGATTAGATGCCTCCTCTCCCACTGAGGCTAGATAAAGTAGTCCTCTGCTACATAAGTGCCAGGGGCCATGGACCAGTTCGTGTACACTCTGTGGTTTGTGGTTTAGTCTCTGAGGACTCTGAGGAGTCTGGGTTAACTGATATTGTTGTTCTTTGTATGAGGTTGCCATCTCTTCAGTTATATAGATGCTCTTAATTTCATTCTTAAAAAGGCTTTCCAACTTTTTCTTTGTTAATATTAGTTACATAAAACTAAATTATTTTAATGTACATTGTAAATATTCATATATGTTGGCATAAAACAAATAGAACTGTAATTAATATAAAGGAAGCTATGGTTGGGATGGGTCATTAGCTTGTGTAGGCTGGCAAAGAAATCTCCATGAGGCAAGTGATATTACAGAAAGAAAATATAAAGGGCTTGTAGGCATGGAGAGTAGACAATAGATTTTCAGATGGAAAACAGCAAGTATACTCATCCTTATATCCTCAAGAAAGAAAAAGAAGTCAGGGTAATTCAAGGAAAGGCTCATAGAAGTTTGAAGAGTATGTGGATTCTTTTCAGAATGGAATGAATAGTATTAAAAGTTTTAATAGGAGTAATCTGTTTTGAAGATATTTTTAAATATCATATGTGTTGGAAAGAAAACTTGTCTTATAAACAACGCATGGTAAAATAAACACCAGCCTGGAAAGACTTGCCTACTGATTATATAGTCATACAGTTAAGAGGGGAATAATAAAGTGATTACTTTCTTACTGAATCTAAGATTATCTCCAAAAGATGAAACCTACACCTAATATTAGAGTCAAAACCTGTGCTAGATAGGTTAAGATCCCAAGGGAAGAATGTACCATCACTATCCTACTATATGCATGCAGTATAAAACCACTTTCTAATACTTTATACCAACAGATTAGCACACATCCCAATCCTCATCAGAGAAGTATCTCGCTACCATAGCGATAATTAACTCAAAAGTCTCCAATGTGTACAGAATTTAAAAAATGTGGACTGTATAGCTCTAAATATCACACCCCCTACTCTACAAGCACAGGTCATATTTGTCAAGGATTAGATGAAACTATTGCAAGAGCCTGAGTCTTGCAATGACTACAATTGCAATGGTGGATGACTACAAAGAGATCTTAGGATGACTACAAAGAAACCCTTGTTCAGATAGAACAGCATGATTATAGATATGAACTCATGTTAGCTGTTTCACCTGAAAGGAATACCAATGGCTCAGGCTCTGATCAACGATTGAGAAATGGTACCTCATGAAACTCAATAGCTTCTGTAAGACAAAGGGCACCTTCAATATGACAAAATTGCAGATTACTGATGTAGAAAGTATCTTCACACACCCTATATCTAGCAGAGGGGCAATATTTAAATATATAAAGAATTCAAAAAATTAGACACCAACAATCCAAATAAGCCAATTAAAGATTGGGTACAGAGTTAAATAGAGAATTATCAAGAGAGTAATCTTGAATGGCCAATAAGCCCTTAAAGAAACTAGAGACCTGGGAGGTGAGAGACTCTCAGGACTCAAAGGGAGGCACTTTAGATGAAATGCTTGTAGTACAGTGGTGAGAGCAGAAAGACAGTATATCAAGTGAGTGATGGGGTTTCTATTCCACAGTCAAAACTCTGAACCATAATTGTTCTTGTCTGAAAGAACTACAGGGATAGAAATGGAGAGGAGCCTGAGGAAAAGTATGTCCAACAACAGTCCCAAAGAGGGATTCAGCTTAAGGGGAGGTCCCAAGGCCTGACACTATTACTGAGTCTATTCAGCAGTCACAAAAAGGGACCTATAGTAACTACCCTCCAAAAAATTCAACAAGCAGCTGAGTCAGATGCAGGTATTTGCACCCAAGCAATGGAGAAAAGCAGCTGAGCCCTATTGTCAAATTATGGTAGAGCTGGAAGAAGCTGAGGAGGAGGGCAATCCTGTAGGAGAACCAGCAGTCTCAATTAATCTGGACCCCTCAAGATCTCTCTCAAACACTGGATCACCATCTAGGCAGCATACACCAGCCAATATGAGGCCCTCAACACATATATAGCAGAGGATTGCCAGGCCTTCGTTCAGTCAGAGAATATGCACCTAACTCTCAAGAGACTGAAGGCCCCATGGAGGTTAGAGGTCTAGTGGGTTTGGGGTTAGGTGGTGGGAACATTCTTGTGGAGAAAAGGGTGCTGGGAGGAGGTATGCGATGTGGAACAGCTGGAGTGAGGGGAAAGAAATATGGAGTGTAAAAAAACAATTAAGGAAAAAAGGAGAAATGTTCAGTGCATTTAGTCAGGGAAATGAAATCAAAACGAATGTATTTTACCCATCAGTATGGCTAAGATCAATAACTCAAGTGACAGCACATGCTGGTGACTATGTGGTTCAAGGGGAACATTCTACCATTGCCAATGGGAGTGCAAACTCATACAATTGCTTTGGAAATCAATTTGGTGGTTTCTTAGAAATCTGAGAATAGTTCTGCCTCAAGACCCAGCTGTACAATTCCTTGTCGTATACCCAAAATATTTTCCACCATATCACAGGGAGACTTGCACAAGTTTGTTCACAGCAGCTTTATTCCTAATAGCCAGAAACTGGAAACAACTTAGATGTCTCTCAAATAAAGCATTGATAAAGAAAATGTCATATGTTTGTCAATGGAATATTAGTCAGCTATTAAAACAAAGACATCATGATTATTGCAAGCAATTGAGTGGAACTTGAGAATTTCATCCTGATTGAGGTAATCCAGAGCCAGAAAGACACATATAGTATGCATTCACTTATTAGTTGACATTAGCCATAAAGTGCTGGACAACCATACTAGAATCCACAGACTCCAAGAAACTGGGTAATAAGGTGGTACCAAGGGAGGATGCATGAATCTCACTCAGAAAGGAAAACTAATTCTCCATCAAAGGAGGATGTAGAGAGGGAATGCTTAGGAAACAGGTGAGGAGGTGAATGGAGATAGTGATTAGGTTTTCAGAGAAGGGGGAAATTGTGAGAGCTGAGAGTGAGAATAAAAATCAGTTGGGGAATGGGGCATTTATGGGGACTAGCTGAAGACCTCAGAATGGAAAGATTACCTAGAGTTTATGAGGATGACACTAGTTGAGATGCCTACCAGAAGAGAATAACAGGGACTAAAGTGGCAGGACTTCAAGAGGAGAAAGGGGGAATCATTCCACCCACAAAACATTAAATCCAAAATTTTTTCTTGCTTACAAGATGTGCATGGATAAAGATGGAGCAGAGAGTGAGGGAACATCCAACAGATAACTGTCACAGGTTGAGACCCAGCATATGGGAAAGAGCCAACCATGACATCATTAATGATACTCTCCTATGTTTGAAGAAAGGAAACCACACTGCATCCTGAGAGGCTTCATCTAGCAGTGGACAGAGACAGATGCAGATAAGCATGGCCAAACATCAGAATGATCCTTGGCAGAATTGTGGAAATATGGAGGATAGAAGTGAGCAAGTTATGGATCAAACACATCACAAGAATACCCACAGAGGTAATTAACATGGGAACATAAGTTCTCCCTAGCCTGGGCCACCAACCAGGGAGCATGCAGGAGCTGAACCTAAACAAAATGTGCAGCTTGGATTTCCTGTAAGTCCTCTAACAGGTAGAGAAACAGCTAACTCAGGCTATTTTCTCTACCATAGGATCCACTTCTTCCTACCTGTACTGAATCTTGGTGCGTACTGAGGAGAGGATATGCCTAGCCCTGCTGGGGCTAAATGTCTCAGGGTGGGGCTGTACATCAAGGAGCTCCCCTTCTTTGAGCAGAAGGGGAGGCAGCATTGGAGAGAGAAATTTTAAGGGTGGAACTGGTTGGAGTGAAGGGAAAGGGGCTGTGATTGGGATGTAAATAACTGTAAAGAAAAACAAAATTGTAAAATGTGATAAACAAAAATAGCCGCATATACTGGAAGGAAAAGGAGATGAGAGGGAACAGAGTAAGGAGAAGTCTTATAACTTGAGTAATGGCCATATTGGTCTTGCATAATTGCTGTGAGTATATTAGGTTTCACCAAAAATGAGATTACTCTCTAGGAGAACATTTTCTTACCAAGCTGTCTCTTGATAGCACCCTTAATCTCATTGTTCCTGAGGCTGTAGATGAGGGGGTTCAACATGGGGATCATCACCATATAGAACACAGACACCACCTTGTTCTGGTCTGTGGAGTAGCTGGACTTGGGCATCACATAAATGAATGTAATGGTGCCATAATAAAGAGTGACTGCAGTGAGGTGGGAGGTGCAAGTGGAGAAGGCCTTGTGTCTGCCCTCAGTGGAGCGCATCTTCAGGATGGTGATGAGAATGTAAGAATAGGAGATGGCTATGACAAACACTGTGATCACAGTGACTGAACCAGCAGAAAATGAGATAACAACTAAAGAAACACTCACATCAGAACAGGAGAGTTCCACCAAAGGAGCCAAATCACAGAAAAAGTGATTGATCCTATTTGGTCCACAGAAGATAAAAGAAAAGAAGGAAAGGATGACAGAAGAAGCATTAAGAAAGCCACCTATATAAGATCCCATGACCAACTGGATACAGGCTTCTGTAGACATTTTTGTGGAATAAAGCAGTGGGTTGCAGATTGCTACAAAGCGATCATAAGCCATGGCAGCCAGAAGAAAGCATTCAACTGCCCCAAAGAAAGCAGCTGAGCCAAACTGAATAGAACATCCAATGTAGGAGATGGTATTTTGCTTTACCAGGAAGTTGACAAGCATATTGGGCGTGACAGAAGATGAAAGGCCCATGTCAACAGAAGCCAAGTGACTGAGAAAAAAATACATCGGGTGATGGAGTTGGGAAGAAACTCTGATGAGAAGGATGGTGCTAAGGTTTCCAAACACAGTCACCAGGTAGATGCACAGGATGATGGTGAAGAGGATGACTCTGAGTACTGGGTCATCTGTTAATCCCAATAAAATGAACTCTGTCACTGCAGTGTGGTTCCCGTCCTCCAGGAAAGCCATGGGACTGTGCAACTGCTGCTAGGCTGTGATGGAGATAGACATAGGAAGGGATTTATAAATGTTTCACCCAATTATATTTCATATAGACACTGAGAGCATTACATACCAATTTATTATTCAAAAATTGGATCGACAATACATAATTTACTCAGGATTCTCATTGTTTATTCATTTCTACACAATAAGTTATTCCAATTACTTCATCAAATAGGCTAGAAATGTGTAACAAATAATGAAATTTTATTTATAATGTTTACAATAAAATATTCCTTGTATCTTTTTATTCAATGCTATTTTTTCTTTTTTTATTATTTTTTTACTCTCCATATTTTATCCCCCCACCCTGATCCACCTCCAACTGTTCCACATCCCATACCTAGTTTTCATTAAGTTAAAGATTTAAAATCCAGAGATTTTGCCTGGTGAGTTGGCTTGTCAGATAATTACTCTTGACTTCAAGCCTGACACATGAGAGTTTAATTCCTTGAACTCAGTGGTGAGAAGTGAGAATTAACATCTGCAAGCTGTCCTTTGAAACAGCTGTGCTATGTTACCTGCACTATTCTCTTCACAGAGATAAAGAGATAAATTAACATAAAATTATAAGTGTCTTTTCAAAATAGCAATGCTTATTATAACAGATGATTAAAATATAAAATTATGGGATTATACCATGGAGACTTAATCCTTGCTAAATTTATTTGACTGCTTACTAAATCATTATCATAGGAATTTTGAAAATGTATTTATATAGTTTTATTTTTATTAAATATTAATTACTTCTTTGACTTTTTCAGTTTTTCAAAATAGGATTTCCTTGTATAGTTCTGGCTTTCTTGCTATGTAGACCAGGCTGGTCTTGAATTCACAGAGAACTTCCTGTCTCTGCTTCCTGAGTACCAGCATTGAAATTTGTGTCACCAGCCTTCAACTTACAGTTAGGTCTTGTATAATTTCCATTCTATAGTAAGAAAAAACTTTTATTTGAGTAAAGATATAAATATGAAGTAAAATGTTATGGAATTCAGAGCTTGTTCTTGGCTAAGCACACTGGCTGCACTTGCAGAAGACATGCCTGAATCTGATTCCCAGCACCCACTGGTTATTCACAGCAGTCTGATTTTACAGTTCTTCAACTCAATGCCTTCTTCTCATCCTCACAGACAACAGGCATTCATGTGGTGCATGTATGTACAGAAGGCAACACTCATATAAACTAAATAAAAGTAACAAATATTCAAAAGAGTATTAGATATAAAAACCAGGCATGTTGAATTCAGTCTTTTACTATTAGTAACCACACTATTAATGAACAGTCACAATGTGGTTCAAACCATACACAAGTCAGGGAAATAGGGAAGGGCATAATTTCAACTTTTCTATGGTTAATATACAGAAAGATGATTTGTTGGTGATGTTGGTCAGGAAGTATATAAAACTGAATAATAGTCACATTAAATTTACCAATCTGACTTGCAGTTGTAAACTCATTAAATATTTTATTTTTTTCTGAATAAATCATTGTTCTTTCAAGTAATTTGAAACATTAATTTTACCATCATATAAAATATAAATATTTAGCATATTATTAGTAATTATTTGTTTAGATATATCAACTCCTTACCCAGTGTCACTGTGTTTTCGAAGTGGAGTGTATCAGAATGAATTCACATTATTTTCAGCAGAAGACACTGCTCAATACTAAGCCTCAGAAGTTGAGAGGTTTACACAGCAACAATTTACCAAGTTTTGCACAGCAATGAGCAGATTCACTGTCATCCCTCACATTTTATACATATATCCTCATTTGTCTATAGTGATACCTGTGAGGGTGGCTCATTCAGTCCATACACAAAGCAGGTCTTGTTAGCCTTTGGATGAATGTTATGCATTTACAGCTTTGAAGGTCATGTTGGTTTCTAGTCTTACCAATGAATATATAATTAAAAATCTATGAAAATTTAGTTTTATGCCTTATCAATCTGGATAATTTACTAATAAAATACAAGGTGATTCTTTGAAATTTTGTTTCCCCTGTCTTGCATGATTCCATCTGACTTGTTTCTCCACCATGTTTGTAAATACAGTACATTTCAAAAAATTCAGTATCTCCATTTACCAACAAAGTCAAACTCTTACCTCTTGAAATAAGAACTCATTTCAAAGTGATAAGTTCAATCATACTACAATTTTATAGCTGTGAAGCTGTTTCCTATGCCATTGTTTGTCACTGAGGATAAATCCCTGCAGATGCTCCAGATTCCAGTGTGAATTCAAATTATCAGCAATCATTACCAATGTCCCAGTGAGTATTGAGCAGATCATTTAACACAAACACAATTAACTTTCAAAAACTCTGCTTATCTAAAGCAATTGCTTGTTTTCCTCTTTGTGTGAGTACTGATGCACTTTCATTAGTTAATTATGGGATGTACATGATAACAAATTGTCTTAGGTGAATATTTCTGCAAGTTGATACTTGTTTCAGGTTAGGTCAAGTTAGTAGATAGTGAACCATTCATTAAAATGGACTATTTAATTTTCTTTCCATATGCATCAACTTTTCTTTCATTCTTTTAATGAAATGATTAATGTAATATGCTGTATTAGGTAATTTGGTGAATATAGGCAAGGATGTTATGTGAAGTTTAATAACATTTATTTAAAGTGTTCACATTTTCATAGGCAAGAGTTTGAAGCATTATGGTTAAATGAAAAGTAGTAAGTAGAAAGAGGTATGGATAATTTCCAGGAAAAAAACAAACACTTCATTATTCATACCTCAAAGTGACAGTTGGTGTCAGCTTATATGAAATAGTGTAGAACAGAAAGCATAGTTGACCTAAAGAGTTACCTTGCTAGTCTTAATTCCATTATGTTAAGAACAACAGTTGATGAATGGGACCTCATGAAACTGAAAAGCATCTGCAAGGCAAAGGACACTGTCAAAAGTTCAGAATGGCAACCCACAGATTGGGAAAAGATCTTCTTTAACCTTATATCCTATAGAGAGCTAATATCCAAAATATAGAGAGAACTCAAGAAGTTAGAGTCCAAAAATACCAAATGACCTAATTAATATATGGAGTACAGTGGTAATCAGAAAAATTTCAACAGAGGAATCTTGAATGTCCAAGAAGCACATAAAGAAATGTTCAGGGCTGGAGAGATGGCTCAGCAGTTAAGAGCACTGACTTCTCTTGCAAAGGTCCTGAATTCAAATCCCAGTAACCACATGGTGGCTCACAACCATCTGTAACAAGATCTGACATCCTCTTCTGGAGTATTTGAAGACAGCTGCAGTGTACTTACATATAATAGATAGATAGATAGATAGATAGATAGATAGATAGATAGATAGATAGATAGATAAATATTTCTTTATCTTTTATTATAAGTAATTACAGTTTTATAAGTAAGGACACTATTATAAGTAAGTACACTAGCTACAGTTTAGACCCAGAGATTAATAAAGAGGAATGCTTTAAACTGACACATGTAACTCTACAGATTCAATGCAATCCCCATCAAAATTCCAACCCAATGTTTCACAGACTTAGAAAGGGTGATTTGCAAATTCATCTGGAATAATAAAAAAACCTAGGATGGCAAAAACCATTCTCAACAATAAAAGAACCTCTGGTGGAATCACCATGCCTGACCTTAAGCTGTACTACAGA
>NW_018393130.1:15150-22753 GCF_900095145.1 Mus pahari
GGACTAATATCCAATATATACAAAGAGCTCAAGAAGCTGGACTCCAGAAATTCAAAAAACCCCATTAAAAAATGAGTTACAGAGCTAAATAAAAAAATTCTCAACTGAGGAATATCAAATGGCTGAGAAACACCTGAAAAAAATGTTCAACATCCTTAGTCATCAGGCATGGTGGAGCATCTTTTGGGTATATGCCCAAGACTAGTACAGCTAGGCCTTCTGGTAGATCTATTTCCAATATTCTGAGGAAAAGTCTAGATTGATATCCAGGGTGGTTGCACCAGTTTGCAATCCCGCCATCACTGAAGGAGTGTTTCCCTTTCTCCACATTCTCACAAACAGGTGTTTTCATCTGAGTTTTTGACGTTAGCCATTCTGGTTGGTTGAGGTGGATTCTCAGGGTCATTATGATTCACATTTCCAGAATGTCTAAGGACTTTGAACATTTCTCTGTTTCTTGGTCATTTGAGATTACTCTGTTGTGAATTCTCAGTTTATTTATATACCCCATTTTTTGATTGGGTTGTTTGGTTTCTTGGTGGTTAGTTTTTGATTTCTTTATATATTTTAGTTATTAGCCCTATATCAGATGTGGGGTTTGTGAAGATTTTTCCCAGTCTGTAGGTTGTCATTTTGTCCTATTGACTTTTTCCTTTATCTTACAGAAGCTTTTCAGTTTCATGAGGTCCCATTTATCAATTCTTGACCTTAGAGCCTGAGCCATTGGGGTTCTGTTTGGGAAATTTCTTCCCATGCCAATGAGTTCAAGGCTCATTCCTACTTTCTCTTCTATTAGATTCAATGTATCTGTGGTTTTTGTTGTTTTTGTTTATTGTTTGTTTGTTTTGAGATTGATCCACTTGGACTTGAGGTTTGTACAAAATAAAAAAGTATGGATCTATTTTTTTTTTACATACCAGTTATATCAGCACCATTTATTGAATATGCTTTCTTTTTTCCACTGTATATTTTTGGCTTCTTTGTCTAAATCAAGTGTCCATAAATGTATGCTTTTATTTCTGCATCTTAAATTCTATTACATTGACAAACCTCTCTGTCTCTATACCAATAACATGCAATATTTCGCCACTATACCTCTGTATTAGAGTTTGAGGTTAGTGATGATGTTTTCTCCAGAATCTCTTTTATTGTTAAAAATTCTTCTTCCTATCCTGGGTCTTTTGTTTTAAGGATGCCCACTTTCTCCCTACCTATGAAATATAGTACTTGAAGTCCTAGCCAGAGCAATTATACAACAAAAGGAGATCAAGTGGATACAAATTGGAGAGGAAGAAGTCAAAATATCAGTATATGCAGATGATATGATAGTATATATAAGTGACCCTAAAAATTTTATCAGAGAACTCCTAAACCTGATAAACAGCTTCAGTGTATTAGTTGGATATAAAATTAACTCAAACAAATAAGTGGCCTTTCTCTACACAAAGGATAAGCAGGCAGAGAAAGAAATTAGGGAAACAACACCCTTTACAATAGTCACAAATAATATAAAATACACTGGTGTGACTCTAAGGAAGTGAAAGATCTGTATGATAAAAATGAAGAAGGAAGACCAACATGTGGATACTTCATTCCTCCTTAGAATAGGGAATAAAATACCCATAGAAGGAGTTACAGAGACAAAGTTGGAGCTAAGATGAAAGGATGGACCATCCAGAGACTACCACACTCGGGGATCCATCCCATAATCAGCCACCAAACACAGACACTATTGAACATACCAGCAAGATTTTGCTGAAAGGACCCTGATATAGCTGTCTAATGTGAGGCTATGCCAGTGCCTGGCAAATACAGAAATGGATGCTCACAGTCATTTATTGGATGGAGCAAAGGGCCCCCAGTGGAGGAGATAGAGAAAGTACCCAAGGAGCTGAAGGGGTCTGCAACCCTATAGGTGGAACAACAATATGAACTAACCAGCACCCCCAAAGCTTGTGTCTCTGGCTGCAAATGTAGCAGAAGATGACCTAGTCAGCCATCATTGGGAAGACAGGCCCCTTGGTCTTGCAAACGTTATATTACCCAGTACAGGGGAATGCCAGTGCAAAAAAAGTGGGAGTGGCTGGTTAGGGGAGCAGGGCAGGCGATGATATAGGGGACTTTCAGGATAGCATTTGAGATATAAATGAAGAAAATATCTAATAAAAAATTGAAAAAAAAAAGAACTTCAAGTGTCTGAAGAATGAAATTGAAGATCTCTCATGCTCATGGATTGGCAGGATTAATATAGTCAAAATGGCCATCTTGCCAAAAAGCAATCTACAGATTCAATGCAATCCCCATCAAAATTCCAACTCACTTCTTCACTGAGTTAGAAAGGGCAATTTGCAAATTTATCTGGAATAAGAAAAAACCTAGGATAGCAAAAACTATTTTCAACAATAAAAGAACCTCTGGTGGTATCACCATGCCTGACCTCAACCTGTACTACAGAGTAATTGTGATAAAAACTGCACGGTACTGGTACAGTGATAGACAGGTAGATCAGTGGAATAGAATTGAAGACCCAGAAATGAATCCACACACCTACAGTGACTTGATCTTTGACAAAGAAGGTAAAATCATTCAGTGTCATAAAGATAGCATTTTTACCAAATGGCTCTGGCATAACTGGTGGTTATCATATAGAAGAATGTGAACTGATCCATTCTTATCTCCTTGTACAAAGCTCAAGTCTAAGTGGATCAAAGAACTCCACATAAAACCAGAGACACTAAAATTTATAGATGAGAAAATGGGGGTAAGACTTGAAGATACTTACACAGAGGAAAAAAATTCCTGAACAGAACAACAATGGCTTGTGCTCTAAGATCAAGAATTGACAAATTGGACCTCAGAAAATTGCAAAGCTTTTTTCCATATGAAATTGAGAATAGCTTTTTCCATGTATTTAAAGAATTGCATTGGAATTTTGAAGGGAATTACATTGAATGTGTAGACTGCTTTGGTAGGATGGCTATTTTTCTATCTTAATACTACAAATCCATGAGCATCGAAAATCTTCCCATTTTCTTCTTTGATTTCTTAATCAAGAAACTTGAAGATTTTGTCCTACAGACATTTCACTTATTTGGTTAGTTATAGTGGGCTTGATTCAAGCCTCTATTTGATACTGGCTGTTAGTTTGCTGTATATTCCTTCTACTATGTTTAGGTATGTGCCTTGAATTCCTGATCTCTCCAATACTTTTAACATGAAGGGGTTTTGTATTTTCTTAAATACCTTTTCAGCATCTAATGAGATGTTATTGATAGAAAATAGGCTTTAGTAAAATAGAGGGTAGATACCTGCCAAGCAGTAGTCCTGGTTAACGCTTGTTATAAATACAAAGCTTGTGTGTATCTTTTATCTCAGAACTGAATGACCAAAGGTAATATAGAAACCCCTGATTGAGATTAAATATTTTCTATAACAAGCTGCCATCTTGATTTCCATAGTGGCTGTACAAGTTTACACACCCATCAGCAATGAATATATGTCCCCCTTATTCCACATCCTCACTGGCATGAGCTGTGTTTGTGTTATTGATATTCATCATTCTGACATGTTTAAGATGCAATCTCAAAGTAGGTTTGATTTGTATTTCCATAACATCTAAGGATGTTGAACACACTTTGAGTGTTTCTCATCCTTTTGTGTTTCCTCTATTGAGAATTATCTGTTTAGATTTGTATTCCATTTTAATTTGATTATTCAATTTTTTAACATCTAGTTTCTTGAATTCTTCGTATATTTTGAATATTAGTTCTCTATCTGATGTGGAGTTGATAAAAATTTTCCTCATTCTGTAAGTGGCCACTGAATGGCATTGTCTTTTTCCAGACAGAAGTTTTAAATGTCATGAGGTTCCATTTATTAATTATTGAACTTAATGCCTATATTTGGTTTTATGTTGAGTTATTTAGTGCATTTGGAGTTTATTTCATTCAGGGTTCCAGGTATGGATATTTTTTTTTTTTTGCGTTCTTCTGCATCCTAAAATAGAAATTCATAGCATCTTATACCCAATTCCATTACTTTCACAATATATGACATACTTCTCATAAACCACACCAATTTCAAGTTTTGTAACTTAATATTTGGTGTCTGCCTATCAAAAATATATGTTTTAAAAAGTGATTTTTGTCTTTAATAAAAATGTAAACATCATATTAATCCTCATATATATTATTTCATTTCAAGATATTTTCTATTTCAACTGCTAAGAACAGGTAATTATACTTGACCTTAGCCTAAAGGCTAAGCCATAATGATTTTTTTTACTTAATTCTTTGCAGTGTTTCTTAATTCTTCAAGATCAAATTTGAATTCCTGAAGCATTAGAAAAATCAGAGCTCACATTTCTGGACATCTGTAGCAGTCAAGTTTTGAAACTGAGAGTTTGGTTAAAGTCTTTTAAATACTATTTAAAATCTCTAGGATTTTTCAGTAATATTTCAATATCTAGTTACATTAATTAAATTATTTTCTGTCCAAAATAATGAGGAACGTTATTCTTAAATAGCTCCTGAATGAAACATGTGGTGTGCTTATCAAGGACTAAATACTACATACTTAATTGTCATGATGTAGTCTGGTTACACCCCACTGGATTAAGAGAGGGAAGATGTAGTGTTATGACTGGGAGACAGTGCTGAGTACTGCATAGTACATAGAGAAGTTTACTGGCTTACTTTTATGATTACATATCATATATCTTTATTTCCCTAGAGTTTTAGGATCAAGAAAAAAAAAAGAAAATCAGTTTAAATGTTTAGTTTTGGGAGTAAATCATAAACGTTTCAGAAAAAAAATGCATTCTACATGTGGCATTTCCAAAATTCAACTTCAGCTTAATGTCCTTAGTACACAGTTTAAACTCTTCTTTCCTCGTGTTATCCAAGACAAAATAACATAAGATGAAATCTAAGGTAGCTTGCACGTAGTAATTTCAAGCTGATAGCATGCAATGAATTAAGTATATTAAATATCTAACCTACAAAATTATGACATTTTTCTCTATCATCTATCAAAATTTTTATTATATTCCTAAGCAACCTCACCTCTCCCTATATTTTTCAGTTAGAAATGAGTAAGATCTCTTAGGATGATTATGTATTATTCTTTTCGTATGTTACTGCATACACAATTTTAGAGAAGGTAGAGATACATGCTTAGCTGTGATTAAGAGTTTACCAGCAAAAGAGGATACAAAGAAAAGATTAGATATTTAAGAGTATATCTAAGGGAATGATGATTATGGTGGTATATGGATCTAGTCTTATATGAATAGATATGGTAAGATGAGGGGAATGGTAAATCCACTGTGAGGTCAAAAGATAAGATTTCCAAGAATGATTAAGGTTATTTTATTTTATTTTATTTTATTTTATTTTATTTTATTCTTTTATACCTGTGGTCACATGATCTGTGAATTCAGGTATCCAGAGATTTTTCCAATTAGTGTGGTATATTTTCCATTTCATATACAAGCTTCCAGTAATATTCAACTTCCCTTAGTCTCTTAGGTTTTGGAGGTGCAAATTATTAGTGTCTATGGCTTTTGTTTGCCACCCAGGCATACACCTATTTTACATTAATCAGGCAGACTGAGGCATTAAGGTATAGATATCAAGGAAATGAATGACTCAACCCAGTTCCTCAAATTGAGATCCAAAGAGCTAGGAGAGATAGACTTAAAGAATGAAAACTCAGATTAGCAAATGCAAATGTTTAGAATGTGTTATAGAATCACAAAATGAGACATGGATTTCTCTGGGCATTTAGTAATTATAATTATATAATAATTATATTATAGTTATAATTCTATAATTCATTTATAGCTTCTTACTATATAGAAGTTAGACCTGAGATGTTGGGGAAATACTCCATTTATAGCTTCTTTTCCCCAACATCTCCAGTCTAACTTTTCTTTAGTCTTGTGTATACAAACACACACACACACACACACACCAAATCAATCTCAGTACCATAATAAGATTTCAGTTACACTCCAGCCTAGCACAAATGAGCCACATAATCATTTGTTGGTAAGTTGACCCAGCCTGAGGAAGGTTACATCATAATACCAACTGAAAGATACATTCATATATTGGGGTTTTGTCTCGAAGATTATAAATATGCTTTAAGCAGAATGCAATCCATAATGCATGGACTCAATTATTGTGGGTTCAAGGATACAGTGAATTTCTCCACTTAATAACTCATGTTCTTTGTTCTCTTCTCATGGTATAAGAAGTTTCTGAAAGTCAGAGGCTTTGGCCTATTTTGATATTCTAATTTTGAATATCATAATTATAATATTATTTTACCAAGTTGTAATCAAGAAATTAGCAGGGCTACATTTCTGCTTGGAGTTTTTTTTCTTTCTTTTTTTCTTTCTTTTTTAAATTTATTTTTAATTCTTTTCATTTCATATTTTATTCCTCCCACCGATCCACCCTCCAACTGTTCCTCATCCCATACCTCCTCCCAACCTCTCTGTGTCCACATGAATGTCCCCATCCCCCACCACACCTGATCTCTAAATTCCCTGGAGCCTCCAGTTTCTTGAGGGTTAGATACATCATCTCTGAATGAACACAGATCTGGAAGTCCTCTATTGTATGTGTGTTGGGGGGCCTCATATCAGCTGGTATATGCTGTCTGTTAATTAATCTGGGGTCCAGATTAATTCTTCTTGGAGTTTTAGGAAGAATCCATTTGCTTGGTTTTTGAGATTCTAGAAATTATCATGTTCTTTCATTTCTAGCCTTTGCCCTTGGTTAACAATCAGCAAAGTTTAGCATCATTATTTTAGTTCATGGCTTAATTTGTGTTCATGATCCTCGATGCAGTTTTCAGCTGTCAAGACATTTGCAATTATATAAGATCTATATAAATGACATATTTTGTAGTTGAATAGTCATCTTCATATCATCTGCAACACAAATTCCTGCTTTCCAAGTAACTTAGAATATTGGTGGTTAATGGAATTTATTCTTTGCCCTTGTGTTGGGCTAATTTAGAAAATGCTTCACAAAACTGACTTCTGTGCAAGATGGTGTGCATTTTCTTAATTAGTGATTGTTGTAAGAGGGCCCAGTCGATTCCATATAATTCTACAACTAGGCTGGTAGTCCTGGAGTGTATAAAAAGTAGGTTGAGGCAAGCAGCTCTCTTCAGTGAGGGCATCAATACTTTTTCTGAAAGTTCTGGACCTTACTTCCTGAATAATGAACTACAAGCTGTAATATGAGATAGACCCATTCCTCCCCAAGTTGCTTTTAGTCATTATATTTATCACAACAAAGGAAGTTGTAATTAAAACAGTCATGTTGGGCGTGGTGGCACATGCCTTTAATCCCAGCACTTGGGAGGCAGACACAGGTGAATTTCTGAGTTCGAGGCCAGCCTGGTCTACAAATTGAGTTCCAGGACAGCCAAGACTATACAGAGAAACCATGTCTCAAAAAATCAAAAATCAGGCCCCAGTGCACTGCCGGGGAGAGCGGACTGCTGAGGAGGGACCCGGGTCTGGTCCAGGTCGTCTGGCGCCTGTCCCGCCCAAGGAGGGGTGTTCGCCTGGCAGCAGTCCCCAGGC
>NW_018393131.1:0-3781 GCF_900095145.1 Mus pahari
ATGGCTTATTATTTGCAGAATCTCTTTCTTGATACTGCAGCCAATGATGCCATAGCTCTTCTGAATAGTAAAGAACTTTTTGAGAGGAAGATGGAACCATATATATCTGAGCCCCCCGCCTACTGGGCAGTTTGAAAAAATGAGGCACGAGTTCCAATCAGTGTTTGTTCTTAGCCTCACTTTGGGCACTGACTTTTAGCCTAGTCTTGAGGGGGGAAAATGTCTCAGTGGCAAACCAGTGGATTCATCCTTTTCCTTCTCCTGATCCANAAGATCACCATGGCAACTGCTTAATAGTGCTGTACTAGTAGAAAAGAAGAGTCTTCAAGGCAATATAACAACGATATCATAATAACAATATGAATTAGCATCAGATAAACTACTGATTGCTACTGATCTGATTTTGGAAAAGGCACTGACCTTTGGCAAATTGGGGTGCTTTATATCCATTTTTTCCAAAAAATAAAAAAATAAGCCTTGTGAAAATGAAAAAAAAAAAAAAAAGAAGAAGAAAAGTCTTCAACACCGTGAAATACGAGAGCATGGTATATTTCCATTAAAATCATATGTTAAAAAAAAACAGATGATGTAGATTTGGTTTGCATTTTTGTACTCAAATTAATCTGGGATCTTTTACTTCTGCAAAAGTCTGCACAGGCTTTTGAATACTCAGGAGAAGCCCTGATTGTCACATTGCCAAGTGGGGTTTTTGAAACAGGGGCATCTGGTACCCTATACTGTGTAGACAAACATGATTTAACCCAGAACTGGGTGTTCCAGGACATTCTAGATGTTGTCACGTTAACAATTAACACTAATAACCCCAAGTACTAACCAAACCCGGGCATTTTACTGACAGTGGTGGTATTGGTGCTTTGTCATTAAGGCATATAAGCACCTCCACATTGCTTCTTCATAGGTGTATAGATGTATGGGAGATTGTTTTAAGCTACTCACTCTGATGTGCCCTGCCACACTAGACTTCCTTAATTCTTTGCATCCATTGATTCCCTAACTCTGTGGTCCTCCCTCTTTCCAGCCTCTACTGACACCTTCCTCCAGTCAGTTCAACCATCAACTCACATAAGAGGACAGAGGGAACCTGCCTCTATGACCTGTGGCAGAGGTTCCCACACCTACACTGTGGCCAGAAGATGAATGTGAGCCTGTGGAAAGATGTGCCCACCCTAAAATACCCACCCCTGACTCAGTATAGCAAAAGCTCACTTCCCAACGTTAGCTCAGACTCTAATCTGCTTCTGTGTGCTCCAATACTTCACAGAGGAAAGCTGTTGCTGACACCTTGCAGAAAGAAGTTGTCAGCAGCTGGCATGGGCTGTGAGGGGAAGCAGACAGCCCATGGTGGCAAACATGGCTCTGCCAGGCCTTGTCCTTCTCCTCCATTGCCTATGCCTCGCTAAAAAGAAACAAACAAACAAATAAAACAAAAACCCTTTAGATTCTATTCCTAATTATAGTCACCAAGGACTATCTTGTTTATTTGACCACATCCTCTTCCTGAGGTCAACTACCAAGGTCTAGTTATCAAAGAATTGATGTTCAGCAATCAAAAGCCCCTTTTGACTCCCCTAATTAATATGCACAATTAAAATTAACACTTCATCCTAACACTGGGTTTCCCTGTTTGCCTTTATAAAATGCTATTTGCCTACGAATCACATGTGCCTACTCACTATCCAGAGGTAGACCTTTGTCCCCCTCAGGAACAAATACCCTTTCCCATTCTCCCTTGTTCTCTTCCTCTCCATCTTGTCCCCTGTGTGTCTGTTAGTCCCTGCCATTTGACCCTTTGATGGGACAAATGAATCTCTTTTGTGCTAAGAACTTGGTCTTGGGGGTTCAGAGCCAACACTCTTTCATCCTGTCCTTGATGAAGTCTGTCCCTGAGGATGGGAGCCCCTGGTCCTAGTTACAGATAAGTACATTACAAGAACACATCACTGCCCACTGATAACAATATGCTTCTATCTACTCTGACTGGGGCATATTGCTAGTACCCCTCCCCCCGCAACCTGAATGTGGTTTATTTATTCTGTTGACAAGTTAGAATGGCCCGAGAGTCCGATCCTGTAGGAAAGGAGCTGATGTCTCGAGGCTGCGTCTCTGATATTCTGGAGACAAAGTCATCCATTGCCCCTACAACACACATCCTGTCACATTCTTACTGTTGTCTTGTCTAAGCCCTAAACATAACTCCTCCTTGGTTTCATTGTCACAACACAACTCTAGGAGCTGAAGAACTGGGGTACAGCAGTTGACTTTATCATGCCTGCAGCTCTGACTCAGGTTTCTGTGCTAATATATCTCGAGAAGAGGAGGCGACAGAGGAGAGCAGCCACCTTTGCCACTCGATAGCTACCAGGGAAGCTTATACTCTAGAGCCCTGATGTCATAGTGACTGGAGACCAGGAAAGAATGAGTCAGGGTCACACAGGGAAACAGAGACTGTGAAAAATCCAATCTGCTCACCTCAGAGCTGGGACACCCACATTTCTATGAGAGGAACTCCAGGGTCCATTCTTTAGTTACAAAGGAAATCCTTGGAGACCATCATCCGTGGGCAACCAATGGTACAAGGCGCCATGTGTGGTATGGATGTGTTCCCATGTGTGCTTGCCTGTGTGTTTGCACAGGGTTCACTCTGCATGCATGTGTGCTTGTGTGTAACTGATGACCCAATACTTGTAGCTACATACTAGCCTCTAAAGTTAACAGTGAGTTATAAAGAGCTTGAGTTCAGCAGGTTCTTAGGCCAGTGAAATGCTGTTGTAAATGAGAAATGATCAAATCGCTGTGAGGAGAAGAGTGTTGAACACAGGACAGAAAGGACAGTTTCAGCTCTCTGTAGCTACTAACAGACAGTAACTGTATGAAGGTCTGTGCTTATAGCCAACCTCATTGTAAAGAATAGGTGATTGCAGACTCTTCCCATTGGCCCAGCCACATCTGAAAAAAAAAAGTATGAAAAGTGCTACGGAGGTCTAAGATCAGCTCAAATTTGTAACATTAGGATGTCTTTGTGTGTATGTATGTACAACATGTGTGGGTGTGAAAAGACATATTCAGGCTTAGGTGGCTATAACATGGAATACATACTGAATACATTGAGTGGATCTTATGCATTTGACTATATTGTTAAGGAAAGTCACTGTCAACCCCTTCCCATGAGAAACTGGGAGCCCCAGCCAGGGGTCATCCCAGGCCCAGCTGTGGATATGGAAGACTGCCAGCTCTGCACAGGACCTACTGAATGGGAGGTGAGGAATCCAAGGCCTGGCCAGTGAGCACTGCCTGCCCCACCTTCCAGCACGCCTCAAGTCAGGAGGGTTCCAAGATCAACAAATAAATGCAGCTGCCCAGTGAAATAAGAACACTGCAGGGCAAGGAATCTGCATGCATGGGTGAGGTTCCAGTGCCCATGCTCAGAACTGAGAATCAAGGAAAATGTCATCTCTGCTGGGGATTTGTGAACTAGAGATGATGAAAGTCTCAGGAGAGGCTGGAGGTCTGAAGAAAGAAAATCCAAGATAAGCACTCACAAGTTTTAAAGATGGAACAGAAATATATGAACACACACACACACACACACACACGTACACGCACACGCATGCACGCACACTCACGCCTCTAGCCCTCACTCTTTTCTCCCATCTTCCTTCCATAGGGTCCCAGGAATCTTTAAGGTTCCCCACAGGTTGGAATCCAGTGTCCTTCTGTGTCTGTTCTTTAATTACACTACCCAGCACTGAGCTCAGCAGAG